>NC_088223.1:31095547-31283047 GCF_036934945.1 Oncorhynchus masou masou | reverse complement strand
AAGAGGTTTGAGACCGACACAGTAAGAGGTTTGAGACCGACACAGTGGAGTGAAGGTTGTAGACAGGAAGGTAGTGGTTGATTGATGGCTGGGAATGGGAAACGTGCAGGTAGATGAGAGGTAGGAGGAGGGAGGGAGTGGAGCAGTGGGAGGGAGCAGATCAGGTTACAGCAGGGGGAGGGAACAGAGCAGGTTACAGCAGGGGGAGCGAACAGAGCAGGTTACAGCAGGGTGAGGGAACAGAGCAGGTTACAGCAGGGGGAGGGAGCAGAGCAGGTTACAGCAGGGGGAGGGAACAGAGCAGGTTACAGCAGGGGGAGGGAGCAGAGCAGGTTACAGCAGGGGGAGGGAACAGAGCAGGTTACAGCAGGGGGGGGGCAGAGCAGGTTACAGCAGGGGGAGGGAACATAGCAGGTTACAGCAGAGGGAGGGAACAGAGCAGGTTACAGCAGGGGGGGGAGCAGAGCAGGTTACAGCAGGGGGAGGGAACAGAGCAGGTTACAGCAGGGGGAGGGAGCAGAGCAGGTTACAGCAGGGGGAGGGAAGAGAGCAGGTTACAGCAGGGGGAGGGAACAGAGCAGGTTACAGCAGGGGGAGGGAACAGAGCAGGTTACAGCAGGGGGAGGGAGCAGATCAGGTTACAGCAGGGGGAGGGAGCAGAGCAGGTTCAGCAGGGGGAGGGAACAGGGCAGGTTTCAGCAGGGGGAGGGAGCAGAGCAGGTTACAGCAGGGGGAGGGAGCAGAGCAGGTTACAGCAGGGGGAGGGAGTAGAGCAGGTTACAGCAGGAGGAGGGAACAGAGCAGGTTACAGCAGGGGGAGGGAACAGAGCAGGTTACAGCAGGGGGGGGGGCAGAGCAGGTTACAGCAGGGGGAGGGAGTAGAGCAGGTTACAGCAGGGGGAGGGAACAGAGCAGGTTACAGCAGGGGGAGGGAACAGAGCAGGTTACAGCAGGGGGAGGGAACAGAGCAGGTTACAGCAGGGGAGGGAACAGAGCAGGTTACAGCAGGGGGAGGGAATAGAGCAGGTTACAGCAGGGGGAGGGAACAGAGCAGGTTACAGCAGGGGGAGGGAGCAGAGCAGGTTACAGCAGGGGGAGGGAACAGAGCAGGTTATGTATGGGTGAAGACAAGAGGGGTGATGACTATATGGATGTGTGCCAACTGTGTTCACGGTAGTTAAGGTTTCATCTTTTGGGGCTTATTCCCAGCTTGAGGAATGGGATATTAACTCACAGCTTTTCAATAAATCATACGTAGATGTCCAATGGAGATTAGCGTGCAACTTTTGAGTCGCCTACACAGTTCTCAAGCGATGACTCGACCCACTGTTACCACTTCATCTTCAAGCAGTAAAGGCTTAGTTTGGTTTATTTGCCGAGTGTTTGCTCGTAGGTGTTGATTAAAAGGTCAGCTGTGACTGCATTAAGACTTCACCTGTCTACCTTCAGTCAACGGGTAAAATGAGTGCAGCAGACGAGTTTAAAGGAAGCTCAGCGTAAACATGACATTTTCCAAGACCACAGCTTCCTGCTTTTCCATTTTGTTAGGGTGAAGTGTACCTGGAGGGTCACTCTACACAGTTAACATGGTATGTACCTCCTCTACACGGTTAACATGGTATGTACCTCCTCTACACGGTTAACATGGTATGTACCTCCTCTACACGGTTAACATGGTATGTACCTCCTCTACACGGTTAACATGGTATGTACCTCCTCTACACGGTTAACATGGTATGTACCTCCTCTACACGGTTAACCTGGTATGTACCTCCTCTACACGGTTAACATGGTATGTACCTCCTCTACACGGTTAACATGGTATGTACCTCCTCTACACGGTTAACATGGTATGTACCTCCTCTACACGGTTAACATGGTATGTACCTCCTCTACACGGTTAACATGGTATGTACCTCCTCTACACAGTTAACATGGTATGTACCTCCTCTACACAGTTAACATGGTATGTACCTCCTCTACACAGTTAACATGGTATGTACCTCCTCTACACAGTTAACATGATATGTACCTCCTCTACACGGTTAACATGGTATGCACCTCCTCTACACGGTTAACATGGTATGTACCTCCTCTACACAGTTAACCTCTTACACTTATGGTGGCGCTATTTCATTTTTGGAAGAAAAACGTTCCCGTTTTAAACAAGATATTTTGTCACAAAAAGATGCTCGACTATGCATATAATTGCTACTGTTCGAAAGAAAACACTCTGACGTGTCCAGAAATACAAATATCTTCTCTGTGCGTGCCCTTTAACGTGAGCTTCAGGCAAAACCAAGATGACTTGGCATCCAGGAAATGAGAAGGATTTTTGAGGCTCTGTCTTTCATGATCTCCTTATATGGCTGTGAACGCAAGAGGAATGAGTCTGCCCTTTCTGTCGTTTCCCCAAGGTGTCTGCAGCATTGTGACGTATTTGTAGGCAGATCGTTGGAAGATTGACCATAAGAGACCACATTTACCACGTGTCCGCCCGGTGTCCTGCGCCGAAATTGGTGCGCAAAAGTCACCTGCCAGTATTTTTCCATGGGGCACAGAGAGAGAAGCAAGCTTCCACGAACTGCATGTCAATGAAGAGATATGTGAAAAAACACCTTGAGGATTGATTCCAAACAACGTTTGCCATGTTTCGGTCGATATTATGTAGTTAATCCGGAAAAAGTTTCACGTTGTAGGTGACTGCATTTTCGGTTTGTTTCGGTAGCCAGGCGCAATGTAGAAAACGGAACGATTTCTCCTACACACAGACGCTTTCAGGAAACACTGCGCATCTGGTATGTGGCTGGGAGTCTCCTCATTGAAAACATCAGAAGCTCTTCAAAGGTAAATGATTTTATTTATTTGGTTATCTGGCTTTTGTGAAAATGTTGCGTGCTACATGCTACACAAAATGCTATGCTAGCTTTGCATACTCTTACACAAATTAGTCAATTTCTATGGTTCAAAAGCATATTTTGAAAATCTGAGATGACAGTGTTGTTAAGAAAAGGCTAAGCTTGAGAGCAAACACATTATTTTAATTTTATTTGCGATTTTCAGAAATCGTTAACGTTGCGTTATGCTAATGAGCCTGAGGCTTAGTCACAATCCCGGATCCGGGATGGGGAGTTTCAAGAGGTTAACATGGTATGTACCTCCTCTACGCGGTTAACATGGTATGTACCTCCTCTACACGGTTAACATGGTATGTACCTCCTCTACACGGTTAACATGGTATGTACCTCCTCTACACGGTTAACATGGTATGTACCTCCTCTACACGGTTAACATGGTATGTACCTCCTCTACACGGTTAACATGGTATGTACCTCCTCTACACGGTTAACATGGTATGTACCTCCTCTACACAGTTAACATGGTATGTACCTCCTCTACACAGTTAACATGGTATGTACCTCCTCTACACAGTTAACATGGTAAGTACCTCCTCTACACAGTTAACATGGTATGTACCTCCTCTACACAGTTAACATGGTATGTACCTCCTCTACACAGTTAACATGGCATGTACCTCCTCTACACAGTTCACATGGTATGTACCTCCTCTACACAGTTAACATGGTATGTACAGTGGGGCAAAAAAGTATTTAGTCAGCCACCAATTGTGCAAGTTCTCCCACTTAAAAATATGAGAGGCCTGTAATTTTCATCATCGGTACCCTTCAAATATGACAGACAAAATGAGAAAAAAAATCCAGAAAATCACATTGTAGGATTTTTAATGAATGTATTTGCAAATTATGGTGGAAAATAAGTATTTGGTCACCTACAAACAAGCAATATTTCTGGCTCTCACAGACCTGTTGTCACACCCTGACCATAGTTTGCCTTGTATGTTTCTATGTTTTGTTTGGTCAGGGTGTGATCTGAGTGGGCATTCTATGTTACATGTCTAGTTTGTCTATTTCTATGTTTGGCCTGATATGGTTCTCAATCAGAGGCAGGTGTTAGTCATTGTCTCTGATTTGGAACCATATTTAGGTAGCCTGTTTGGTGTTGGGTTTTGTGGGTGATTGTTCCTGTCTCTGTGTTAGTTTGCACCAGTATAGGCTGTTTTTAGGTTTTCTCGTCACGTTTATTGTTTTTGTACTGTTCGTGTTCTTCTTTCATTAAACATGAATCTAAATAGCCACGCTGCATTTTGGTCCTCCTCTCCTTCACCACATGAAAACCGTTACACCAGTCCACGTGCTTCCATCACGTGGACTGGGACATGTTTCATATTGCGTCAGATAACAACATTGACGAATACGCTGATTTGGTGTGCGAGTTCATTAGAACGTGCGTTGAAGATGTCGTTCCCATAGCAACAATTAAAACATTCCCTAACCAGAAACCGTGGATTGATGGCAGCATTCGCGTGAAACTGAAAGCGCGAACCACTGCTTTCAATCAGGGCAAGGTGTCTGGTAACATGACTGAATACAAACAGTGCAGCTATTCCCTCCGCAAGGCTATCAAACAAGCTAAGCGTCAGTACAGAGACAAAGTAGAATCTCAATTCAACGGCTCAGACACAAGAGGCATGTGGCAGGGTCTACAGTCAATCACGGACTACAGGAAGAAATCCAGCCCAGTCACGGACCAGGATGTCTTGCTCCCAGGCAGACTAAATAACCTTTTTGCCCGCTTTGAGGACAATACAGTGCCACTGACACGGCCTGCAACGGAAACATGCGGTCTCTCCTTCACTGCAGCCGAGGTGAGTAAAACATTTAAACGTGTTAACCCTCGCAAGGCTGCAGGCCCAGACGACATCCCCAGCCGCGCCCTCAGAGCATGCGCAGACCAGCTGGCTGGTGTGTTTACGGACATATTCAATCAATCCCTATACCAGTCTGCTGTTCCCACATGCTTCAAGAGGGCCACCATTGTTCCTGTTCCCAAGAAAGCTAAGGTAACTGAGCTAAACGACTACCGCCCCGTAGCACTCACTTCCGTCATCATGAAGTGCTTTGAGAGACTAGTCAAGGACCATATCACCTCCACCCTACCTGACACCCTAGACCCACTCCAATTTGCTTACCGCCCAAATAGGTTCACAGACGATGCAATCTCAACCACACTGCACACTGCCCTAACCCATCTGGACAAGAGGAATACCTATGTGAGAATGCTGTTCATCGACTACAGCTCGGCATTCAACACCATAGTACCCTCCAAGCTCGTCATCAAGCTCGAGACCCTGGGTCTCGACCCCGCCCTGTGCAACTGGGTACTGGACTTCCTGACGGGCCGCCCCCAGGTGGTGAGGGTAGGTAACAACATCTCCTCCCCGCTGATCCTCAACACTGGGGCCCCACAAGGGTGCGTTCTGAGCCCTCTCCTGTACTCCCTGTTCACCCACGACTGCGTGGCCACGCACGCTCCAACTCAATCATCAAGTTTGCGGACGACACAACAGTGGTAGGCTTAATTACCAACAACGACGAGACGGCCTACAGGGAGGAGGTGAGGGCCCTCGGAGTGTGGTGTCAGGAAAATAACCTCACACTCAACGTCAACAAAACTAAGGAGATGATTGTGGACTTCAGGAAACAGCAGAGGGAACACCCCCCTATCCACATCGATGGAACAGTAGTGGAGAGAGTAGCAAGTTTTAAGTTCCTCGGCATACACATCACAGACAAACTGAATTGGTCCACTCACACAGACAGCATCGTGAAGAAGGCACAGCATCGTGAAGAAGGCGCAGCAGCGCCTCTTCAACCTCAGGAGGCTGAAGAAATTCGGCTTGTCACCAAAAGCACTCACAAACTTCTACAGATGCACAATCGAGAGCATCCTGGCGGGCTGTATCACCGCCTGGTACGGCAACTACTCCGCCCTCAACCGTAAGGCTCTCCAGAGGGTAGTGAGGTCTGCACAACGCATCACCGGGGGCAAACTACCTGCCCTCCAGGACACCTACACCACTCGATGTTACAGGAAGGCCATAAAGATCATCAAGGACATCAACCACCCGAGCCACTGCCTGTTCACCCCACTATCATCCAGAAGGCGAGGTCAGTACAGGTGCATCAAAGCTGGGACCGAGAGAGTGAAAAACAGCTTCTATCTCAAGGCCATCAGACAGTTAAACAGCCACCACTAACATTGAGTGGCTGCTGCCAACACACTGACTCAACTCCAGCCACTTTAATAATGGGAATTAATGGGAAATGATGTAAATATATCACTAGCCACTTTAAACAATGCTACCTTATATAATGTTACTTACCCTACATTATTCATCTCATATGCATACGTATATACTGTACTCTATACCATCGACTGCATCCTTATGTAATACATGTATCACTAGCCACTTTATCTATGCCACTTTGTTTACATACTCATCTCATATGTATATACTGTACTCAATACCATCTACTGTATCTTGCCTATGCTGCTCTGTACCATCACTCCTTCATATATCCTTATGTACATATTCTTTATCCCCTTACACTGTGTATAAGACAGTAGTTTAGGAATTGTTAGTTAGATTACTTGTTGGTTATTACTGCATTGTCGGAACTAGAAGCACAAGCATTTCGCTACACTCGCATTAACATCTGCTAACCATGTGTATGTGACAAATAAACTTGATTTGATTTGATTTGAACTTCTTTAAGAGCGTTGGACTAGTAACCAAAAGGTTGCAAGTTCAAATCCCAGAGATACAAATCTGTTGTTCTGCCCCTGAACAGGCAGTTAACCCACTGTTCCTAGGCTGTCATTGAAAATAAGAATTTGTTCTTAACTGACTTGCCTAGTTAAATAAAGGTAAAAAATGTAAAAATCCACTTTGATCAATGTAGATGAAAGGGAGGAAACATGTTACAGAATGATTTTAAGTCTTGAGACAATTGAGACATGGATTGTGTTTGTGTGCCATTCAGAAGGTGAACGGGCAAATCAAAGATTGAAGTGACTTTGAATGGGGTATGGTAGTTGGTGCCAGGAGCACTGGTTTGTGTCAAGAACTGCAATGCTGCTGGGTTTTTCACACTCAACAGTTTCCCGTGTATCAAGAATGGTCCACCACCCAAAGGACATCCAGCCAACTTGACACAACTGTGGGAAGCATTGGGAGTCAAAATAGGCCAGCATCCCTGTGGAACACTTTTGAAGCCTTGTCGAGATCATACAGAGGTGAATTGAGGCAGCAATGAGAGCAAAATGGGTGGCGCAACTCAATATTAGGAAAGGGGTTCTTAATGTTTAGTTCACTACATGGACTAGAGTGCCGTTTTGAACGTGGCCAATTTATCTGAGCAGATGGAGAGCACCTTGTTTTATTAAATTCTGATCTCTCTTTTGTCCCCTCTCGCATGTCATCATGCCGCTACAATTACACCACAGTCACTGCATGCTGATGACAGCATGATGGACTCTTAGTTAAGCATCAACCTAGTAATATTATGTGTTCTCACGGTGTGGATTTATGACTGATAGGCCCACGCCTTCCAACAGAAAGGCTAAGTCCTTAGCGGGACGGGTGTTGTCTGAAAAACAAGCTAATGTCTGTAGTAAAACTACCTTGTCATATACTGTATGCTACAAACGACCAACAGGGTGCTAACTGGGAAACCCAAAACTAAAAGAAGGAAAATGTTCCCAGAATGGACTATTTTTACAAGCATAAATGTGCATTTAGCAACACTAAATTATGCAATGTTCTAGTATTTTTTTTTTGCTTTTATAATACAGTAAAATGCGACATTGGGAGCTTCAACAGATGCTACACATAAACACATACATATCTACAGATCCACAGATTCACAGATTCCTGCTTTCTTGACATTAAACAGAAGAGAAGCGTTTCCCCCTGAGCTCCTAATCGACAGTTTTCCCCTCCTCTTTCTTCCTTCGCTCTTCAAGTTGTCATGGAGATGTAACCTTTACCAAACTCTGAGTGATCCCTGGGAGTCAGATCATTACCAGAACAGCACGCTCCTCTAAAAGGATTCATTTGTTATTCAAATCCAAAATGAATTTGTGCCGAGGTGCTTTGCGTTGGCTGTGGCTAATGCAGCCGAGTTGATTTCATTTGGGATTTGATTAGTCTGCATGAAAGAAAGAGCTGTCATTCTCAGCAGCTACCTGTCCCATGTTTAGCAATGTCCATATTATTCATCTCTCTATATTCATTACTCTATCTCACCACGGCGGAGGACAATGCTGGAACATGATCATGAAGTGTCCCTTTTACTCAACTTTCAAAGACAAACGGACACAGATGTTTTTCTTTCAATTTACATACTGTATATATAAAGTAGGTTTAGCTTCCATTATTTTTTTTATCAAGGCCTGATGTTCAACAAGTCAGCAGCACCTGATCCCGGAACAGAGTAGACTGGTAGACTGTCTGCCAGACAGGCCATTGCCTGACGATTAAACTGAAGAGCCAACAACTAACACTAATAAGTGAGTGGTTTGCTGGAGGTTTCCTGGCGGTTGTTGGATGCATCAGGTGCTTGTCTTCCCTTTGAGGCCTTCAGTAGGAGTTTCACACAAATGAGAGTGCTGGAAGTATGAGAGTACTGGAAGAGGGGGATCTGATGAGCCTCCTCCATTTAATCTAATTTACATGACTCGCAATCTTCAGACTACTGTGTATCGGAGTAAATTACTGCACCTATCTCCATCTCTTTTTAATATCAATGTTTTTCTATGAGAGATAAAGTCTGTCTCAGAGTCCCACAGCTTGTTATCCGATCACTGTCTTTATTTGAGTATTCCATCCCCCTCTCTGTCTCTCTTGCTCTGTCTCTCTCAGAATCTATCTCCCTCTGTATCTCCTTCTCTCTATATTACTTCAGAAATCTTATGTATCCCCGTTTTCTCCCTCTGTCCCTTTCTTCTATTGTTCCCCTCTCTCTCTCTCTCTCTCTCTCTCTCTCTCTCTCTCTCTCTCTCTCTCTCTCTCTCTCTCTCTCTCTCTCTCTCTCTCTCTCTAAAACTATGTTAATAAGGCACGCTGTATGTTTAAACCATACTGGAGAGCAGCAGAGGAGGTGGGGAAAAGAGAGGCAGCATGTGAGGGGGAGTTTAGAGTGTGCCTCAGCCCCCCTTCCCCCCCTCTCCCCCTCTCACTCCTCTTGTGTTTACAGCCTGCCATTGAGGAAGGAGGGAAGGAGGGTGTACGGGGAGGAGGGAGGGAAGGAGGAGGGTGTACGGGCTGGAAACCCAAAAAGTTGGCCCAGTGACAAGTGACCCCTTCCCCCTCTCTGTAGAGAGCAGCAAGAAAAGCACCACCGAAAGAATAAAAGAAAGAAAGAGAGGGACAGAGAAAGAAAGAGAGGGACAGAGAAAGAAAGAGAGGGACAGAGAAAGAAAGAGAGGGACAGAGAAAGAGCAGGATAAAGGAATGCCCAGCTGTAAGCTCCACAATGCAGACGAGAGTTTGGCAGGAGCTCAAAGCATCTCCAAACCACTGCCTCCATTTTCCTTCTGAATGAAAAGGCTCAGTGCTGCAAAGCTGGGGGGGTAGTGGGAGGGAGGATGGGGGAGGGAGGGAGAGCACGGGCGTAAAGTGAGAGGAGGGGGGAGGCACAGGGGATTCTATATTAATGTGTTTCTTCAGCAGCTTAATCCTAATGATTACACTCAAATAAATAGAATGTGTTTTATCTGCTCTAGTAAAGCAGGAAGGTGCCAGCAAGGTGGTGAGGAGAGAACAGAAACAGGGATACCTACTGGTACATACTTACAGCGAACACCAAAGTTATAACCTCTATTTATGTCAACGTTTATTCTTTCTATTATTAGACTTAAAACAGAAATGAATTATAGGGCTGCACAGAGGAGCTTTTGTGAATGGTGCTTCATGACCAGTTGGAGACTGTGGGTATTTGTTAAGCTATAGATTGTGCTCTTTTCAAGACCTCTGTCGTTCTCACATACACAAGGTATAAAAATCTCCTACAATAATGGTTATAATTCATCCATCTGAGTGGAGGTTGGAGTTAATGTTATTAATAGCAGCCCCCCCCCCCATCTCTCTGCTCAAGACATCCATCTCAGCAGAAGACCGTGATCATTTGGCTGGTGATTTAAAGAGTTTAAAAAACCGTGTTGACAGCGTTCCGATTTCAGCTGGCGGTGTTGTGGTGGGGGCGGGGGCGGGGGGCGGAGTCCTGTGAACCGCTGGAGGTCTCAGTACGAAATGAACTCCTGGAGGTCTCTGAACGGTTAAGGTTAGGTCTCTGTAGGGGATGTCTCTCTGATCCAGACTGCAGCCTTGGAGCCAGGGGAGGAGCCAATGGGTCAGGGAGTACGTAAAGGCTGTATGAGGGGAGACAATGATCTGTACAGTTACACTAGCCCTGCTTCTCCTCTTCACCATAGTGAGCCCCCAGAGAGCCACAGAGAGCCCCACTCCTCATCACCAACACACAGTGAAAGGGGATACACACCCAACCCACAGAACCTACCAGCCCCAACATTCCTTTATTGTACATGACAAGCCACATCCAACTCTGCAGCCTGGCGCATGGCTCCTCCAGTTTCACCAGGGAAAATCAGGCTTTAACCGGGCATCAAATCCCTGCCTCATCAGATCACAGAGCCACAACTCCAGCGTCTGTCTCTGCAATTAGGATAGTTCGTCCAGTGAGACTGACAGATCTCCTGATCCTATTTTTAGATTTTTTCATTTAACCTTTATTCATACAGGTTTTTCTCATTGAGATCAAATCTATTTTTCAAGGGAGACCTGGTCCAACAGCAACAGAAGGAACAACGTTTCAGACAAAACAACTTACATACACTGACACAACATTTAACAAAACTATAGACACACATACAGTACAACAATGACATATAATGTAAAGAAACACATTGGTCATTCCAGTACAGGTGGTGAAGGGTATTACTAGTCTCTGTTGTAATGTCTGTAGGCCAGCGACATTAGTGGAAACCAGCTGGACTTCACAGTGTGGAGCAGAGGAGGTACCTACAGTGTTAACCATGTAGAGGAGGTACATATCGTGTTAACCGTGTAGAGGAGGTACATACCTTGTTAACCATGTAGAGGAGGTACATACCGTGTTAACCGTGTAGAGGAGGTACATACCGTGTTAACCATGTAGAGGAGGTACATGCCATGTCAGTGTGTAGAGGAGGTACATACCATGTTAACCATGTAGAGGAGGTACATACCATGTTAACCATGTAGAGGAGGTATATACAGTGTTAACCGTTTAGAGGAGGTACATAACATGTTAACCGTGTAGAGGAGGTACATACCATGTCAACCATGTAGAGGAGGTATATACAGTGTTAACCGTGTAGAGGAGGTACATACCATGTTAACCATGTAGAGGAGGTACATACCATTTTAACCATGTGGAGGGGGTATATACAGTGTTAACCGTGTAGAGGAGGTACATACCATGTTAACCGTGTAAAGGAGGTACATACCACGTTAACCGTGTAGAGGAGGTAAGTACCATGTTAACCATGTAGAGGAGGTATATACAGTGTTAACCGTGTAGAGGAGGCATATACAGTGTTAACCGTGTAGAGAAGGTATATACAGTATTAACCATGTAGAGGAGGTATATACAGTGTTAACCGTGTAGAGGAGGTATATACAGTGTTAACCGTGTAGAGGCGGTATATACAGTGTTAACCGTGTAGAGAAGGTATATACAGTGTTAACCGTGTAGAGGAGGTATATACAGTGTTAACCGTGTAGAGAAGGTATATACAGTATTAACCGTGTAGAGGAGGTATATACAGTGTTAACCGTGTAGAGGAGGTACATACCGTGTTAACCGTGTAGAGGAGGTAAGTACCATGTTAACCATGTAGAGGAGGTACATACCATGTTAACCATGTGGAGGAGGTAAGTGCCATGTTAACCGTGTAGAGGAGGTAAGTACCATGTTAACCATGTAGAGGAGGTACATACCATGTTAATCGTGTAGGGGAGGTATATACAGTGTTAACCGTGTAGAGGAGGTAAGTACCATGTTAACCGTGTAGAGGAGGTATATACCATGTTAACCGTGTGGTGTAGGTAAGTACCATGTTAACCGTGTGGAGGAGGTAAATACCATGTTAACCGTGTAGAGGAGGTACATACCATGTTAACCATGTAGAGGAGGTAAGTACCATGTTAACCATGTAGAGGAGGTACATACCATGTTAACCGTGTAGGGGAGGTATATACAGTGTTAACCGTGTAGAGGAGGTATATACAGTGTTAACCGTGTAGAGGAGGTACATACCATGTTAACCATGTAGAGGAGGTAAGTACCATGTTAACCATGTAGAGGAGGTACATACCATGTTAACCGTGTAGAGGAGGTACATACAATTTTAACCACGTGGAGGAGGTATATACAGTATTAATGGTGTAGAGGAGGTACATACCATGTTAACCATGTAGAGGAGGTATGTACAGTGTTAACCATGTAGAGGAGTTACATTCCACGTTAACCATGTAGAGGAGGTACATACCATGTTAACCGTGTAGAGGAGGTATATACAGTGTTAACTGTGTAGAGGAGGTACATACCATGTTAACCGTGTAGAGGAGGTATATACAGTGTTAACCATGTAGAAGAGGTACATACCTTGTTAACCGTGTAGAGGAGGTATATACAGTGTTAACCGTGTAGAGGAGGTACATACCATGTTAACCATGTAGAGGAGGTACATACCATGTTAACCGTGTAGAGGAGGTACATACCGTGTTAACCATGTAGAGGAGGTATATACAGTATTAACTGTCTAGAGGAGGTACATACCGTGTTAACCGTGTAGAGGAGGTACATACCGTGTTAACCATGTAGAGGAGGTACATGCCATGTCAGTGTGTAGAGGAGGTACATACCATGTTAACCATGTAGAGGAGGTACATACCATGTTAACCATGTAGAGGAGGTATATACAGTGTTAACCGTTTAGAGGAGGTACATAACATGTTAACCATGTAGAGGAGGTACATACCATGTCAACCATGTAGAGGAGGTATATCCAGTGTTAACCGTGTAGAGGAGGTACATACCATGTTAACCGTGTAAAGGAGGTACATACCATGTTAACCGTGTAGAGGAGGTATATACAGTGTTAACCATGTAGAGGAGGTACATACCATGTTAACCGTGTAGAGGAGGTAAGTACCATGTTAACCATGTAGAGGAGGTATATACAGTGTTAACCGTGTAGAGGAGGTATATACAGTGTTAACCGTGTAGAGAAGGTATATACAGTATTAACCATGTAGAGGAGGTATATACAGTATTAACCATGTAGAGGAGGTATATACAGTATTAACCGTGTAGAGGAGGTATATACAGTGTTAACCGTGTAGAGAAGGTATATACAGTATTAACCATGTAGAGGAGGTATATACAGTATTAACCGTGTAGAGGAGGTATATACAGTGTTAACCGTGTAGAGGAGGTATATACAGTATTAACCGTGTAGAGAAGGTTATATACAGTGTTAACCGTGTAGAGGAGGTATATACAGTGTTAACCGTGTAGAGGAGGTATATACAGTGTTAACCGTGTAGAGAAGGTATATACAGTGTTAACCGTGTAGAGGAGGTATATACAGTGTTAATGGTGTAGAGGAGGTACATACAGTGTTAATGGTGTGGAGGAGGTATATACAGTATTAACTGTGTAGAGGAGGTATATACAGTATTAACCATGTAGAGGAGGTATATACAGTGTTAATGGTGTAGAGGAGGTACATACATTGTTTACCGTGTATAGGAGGTATATACAGTATTAACCGTGTAAGAAGGTACATGCAGTATTAACTGTGTAGAGGAGGTATATACAGTATTAATGGTGTAGAGGAGGTATATACAGTATTAATGGTGTAGATGAGGTATATACAGTGTTAATGGTATAGAGGAGGTATATACAGTGTTAATGGTATAGACCAGGCAGACATAGAACCAACAGGGGCTTTAGAACCTCATCCATCCACACTGTCCTGTTTCGTCTGGGCCTGTCTTCCACCGCAGACTGTTCTGGCCCAGGCTAGGTTTTTCACCACCTGGGGGGTGTTGTGAAAGCTTGTTGGTGTGTTTACTCGTGCATGTATTGTGTATGAGTATATGTACACCACAATATCACAAATAAGGAGGAAAACAAGGCCATAGCAGCCTCTGGACACAGAGGAGTTATCCTGCGTCCTGCAATTGTGTTGTTCAGTCACCTCTGCTTCGTTCTCTCTCTCTCTCTCTCTCTCTCTCTCTCTCTGTCTCTCTCTCTGTCTCTCTCTCTCTCTCTCTCTCTTTCTCTCTCTCCCTCTCTCTCTCTCTCTCTCTCTCTCTCTCTCTCTCTCTCTCTCTCTCTCTCTCTCTCTCTCTCTCTCTCTCTCCCTCTCCCTCTCCCTCTCTCTCTCTCTCTCTCTCTCTCTCTCTCTCTCTCTCTCTCTCTCTCTCTCTCTCTCTCTCTCTCTCTCTCTGTCTCTCTCTCTCTCTCTCTCTCTCTCTCTCTCTCTCTCTCTCTCTCTCTCTCTCTCATCAATTAATCTGCATTCATTGGTTTATTAATTATCTCCAGTAATAATTGTTAACTGATACCAAAGTGGTGTTCTCCTTTCACTGCTCACCTCTCTGATGCTGTTTCATTACTGAAAGACAGACTAATATTTAGATCATTCAGGAACAGTAGATCACTCATGGACAATAGATTACTCAGGGACAATAGATCACTCAGGGACAATAGATCACTCAGGAACAATAGAATACTCAGGGACAATAGAATACTCAGGGACAATAGATCACTCAGGGACAATAGATCACTCAGGGACAATAGATCACTCAGGGACAATAGATCACTCAGGGACAATAGATCACTCAGGGACAATAGAATACTCAGGGACAATAGATCACTCAGGGACAATAGATCACTCAGGGACAATAGATCACTCAGGAACAATAGAATACTCAGGGACAATAGAATACTCAGGGACAATAGATCACTCAGGGACAATAGATCACTCAGGGACAATAGATCACTCAGGGACAATAGAATACTCAGGGACAATAGATAACTCAGGGACAATAGATCACTCAGGAACAATAGAATACTCAGGGACAATAGATCACTCAGGGACAATAGATCACTCAGGGACAATAGATCACTCAGGGACAATAGATCACTCAGGGACAATAGATCACTCAGGGACAATAGAATACTCAGGGACAATAGATCACTCAGGGACAATAGATAACTCAGGGACAATAGATCACTCAGGAACAATAGAATACTCAGGGACAATAGATCACTCAGGGACAATAGATCACTCAGGGACAATAGATCACTCAGGGACAATAGAATACTCAGGGACAATAGATCACTCAGGGACAATAGAATACTCAGGGACAAACTCTCAAGACTCTTCTCTTATAGAGAGTCTGACTTTTAAGACATTTCACACACGTCAGTACCCCCTGACACAGATCTCCTGTAACCTTAGACGAGGGCAGTGTAACCTTTGTTTATCAGACACAGGTCGTTTTAATTACCCCCCACATCCTGTCTCGCCTCAGGCAGCCCCCTTCCACTCCATCTCCATCTCCCCCTTAACCCAGGCACCCCCCCCCCCCCCACACACACACACACACAACCCTCCCAGCCTCCAGCATCACATGGGGATTATTATGGTCTGTATTTAGCAGGCAGCAGCAGCAGGAAACAGACTGATAGGATATTCCACAACAATAGCCCAGTAATCACGTCTACTCTGCCTTAATCTGCTCCCATGTCTCAGTTTGTTCCTCTCATCATAAAGTCAAGAGTTGTTTTTCAGCCCTTGTGGGCAATTTGTTCTGCTAGCAGCCAGACACTGCAACACAATCACCAATCAGCTTGTCTCCTCTAATAAGCACTTATCCTACGTCAGTAAGAAGACTGGCCTTTGTTTATGTGATTGTGTTTCAGGGGGAGTCCGCTGGGGAAGATGTTACACTGTTACATGTAGAGGTGGAGGTGGGGAGGTTCTCAGAAGCATCTTGTCCTTTGTAATGAAGAAAATAACTTTGCACCAGAATGCAGAGTTTCTATAGAAACAGCAAGAGAATGGAAAGTCTATTCAATACACAATGAATAACCCTGGACTTCTGTAACAAAGACAGGTTTATTCAGAGTACATGAGAATACACTGGGGGAAACCGCTCTTCAAGCAGTTGAAGTTGACTTGTTGTCTCTTGTCCAAACGCCCGTCAGAACCATATGGAACCACACAACCTGTCATGAGGGGGAAGTAACCACGGTAACACGTACCACCTGTTTCCTTTCCGCATGGTTGAAACACTCTTTAAGCCCAAAGATCTTCAAAGAATACAGAGGCAGGACTCACACGCACAGAGAGAAATTGGCAGTGCCATGCAGGCAGAAAGGGAGACAGACAGGCAGGCGGGTAGAGAGGCAGGCAAGCACAGGCAGGTACAGGCAGGCAGACAGAGATACAGACAGACAAACAGGCAGGATCTATAGTAGAGAGAAACTGTGAGCAATGACTTTATAATGAGGCCCATCGGTGTAACTACAGAAAATAGGTTTCTATGTATTCTGCAGCCAGAACCTTTTCTCCAGACGGGCAGAACATGCAGCCTGTAGAAGTAGTCATCTCTAGCAGGTCCGTCGGTCATTTGTCGAGCCACTATATGTAGACGATACCAGGCGGCCATGATTCTTTGCATGGAGCTGGACAGTGAAGGAGACGGTAATGTAATGAGATCCACATGGCAGAGGACAGCCAGCCACAGAGCATGCCACCGTTCCCCTCAGACAGGCCACACTGTGGGGAAGTAGCCTTAAGAAAACAGGAGAGAGAGAGACAGAGAGAGAATAAGCAAGGAGCTACAGATGCAGGGTCTTAATTTAACCAGTTCCTCACAGTAGGAAAAGAATCCTGCAGTAACAGGAAATATGAAATATTGTGTGGATTATAATTTATGAACTATCTTGTAGGTGTTGATACGTTTTAAGTGAGAGCAAATCAAGTCCGACATTTTTATTATTATTATTATTTTATTTTTTTACCCCCTTTTCTCCCCAATTTCGTGGTGTCCAATTGTTAGTTAGTAGTTAGTTAGTTACTATCTTGTCTCATCGCTACAACTCCCGTACGGGCTCGGGAGAGACGAAGGTCGAAAGTCATGCGTCCTCCGAAACACAACCCAACCAAGCCGCACTGCTTCTTAACACAGCGCGCATCCGACCCGGAAGCCAGCCGCACCAATGTGTCGGAGGAAACACTGTGCACCTGGCGACCTGGTTAGCGTGCACTGCACCCGGCCCGCCACAGGAGTCGCTAGTGTGCGATGAGACAAGGATAACCCTACCGGCCAAACCCTCCCTAACCCAGATGATTCTAGACCAAATGCGCGTCACCCCACGGACCTCCCGGTCGCGGCCGACCCAGAGTCTCTGGTGGCACAGCTAGCGCTGCGATGCAGTGCCCTAGACCACTGCGCCACCTGGGAGGCCCCAAGTCTGACATTTTAAAGTGGAAATTACAAATGTTAGAAGACTTATAAACCTTGAATACACTACAAGTTCGTATTTCCTGCAACAACAGGGTGATCAAATTAAGATACTGCATGATGACTATCCCTAGGGAAAGTTGCACTCTGCAGTAGATGTGTCCTACATAACAAAGGGCAGGACATTTAGTCACAAGCGACTTCCTTGACCAGCCATGCATCTTGGGAAGCAAACCTGACTAGTAAAGGCAGCAGCTCCCTAGAATAAAATGTTTTTTAATCAACACCTCTTTGAAAGGCGTTTAGGTTACCTCAGGGGAGTGGGTTACTGTCAGAACCATCCCGATCATCATCACACCTGTTCTGTTGGCTCTTGTCTCCTCAGGTGGGAGAGACTAACCTTTACACCACCAGTCTCCCAAGCGTTACCATTTTTTGTTAGAAATCATTTGGAATGATAAATGGTGGTAAATGAATCATCTCAAACTATTTCTGTCTTCAAAATTGCAATTAGCACCTCATCAGATTCACTGTCCTCACAGAAGAGCCAAACGTTAGAGATTTTTGGATATACGCAACAAAACAAATCAACACTGTTGTCAGTTATATTATGTATTCAGTTATTCCCATTTCTCTCTGTTTTGGTTGAGTGTCTGCATTTCAATATCCGCCCAGGCTGTCACTGTGTTTTCAGGTGAGGTGTGGAGCTGAACACCACCCAATAACAGAGACTGGCAGGCATGCATCCTTTGTCCCATCAGTGAATATACTCATGTAATAGATAAGAACAAGTTATATTATATATAAAGTGATACAAGCCTGGTACTTGAATTATGTTTAAGAATCTCCATGTTGTGACAGTCATTTGTAGCTGTTGGTTTAATGGTGGGTAGAAATCATTTGAAAGCATTCATGGATTTCTATTCAATATCCTTTACTGGATATTGAATTGAAATTATGTTTTTGTCCTCAGTTACCTTCTAACACGAAAGACTGATGTAAATCTACAAACAAAGCCCTCGGACTCTCTCTCTCTCTCTCTCTCTCTCTCTCTCTCTCTCTCTCTCAATCCCTCCTATTGTTCAGTCTTTTACTCCTCCTATTCTTAAACGTATGCAATCGCCCTCAGCATCAAATGTTGACCTTTCCACCCATTCATTTGCCAGGATTATTCAATTTCAGGTTGATTTGACCATAACATCAGTGGGAGGGCCCAGCCACTCTGGTCCTCCTGTCAATCATAGGAAATCTGTGTCACTGCTTCTTTTTGATACTAATTGTTCTTTCTGAAGTAAATCCCATTTGTCTTTCATGTCTATGTATAAATTGTATTGATCGTTTTCTTGTTTGATCTTTGAGGGAATTGAATCTGCCTTGTTGTTTTCACAGATAGCCTGGATAATGTTGAATGGTGATATTGATCAACGTACCCACTTTTCAGAGGTGAGATGCCGTGTGTACTAGTTAATGGCCAGTGTAACCCCGGCATTAAGGTGTCTGTTGTCAACGTGCCAAAATCTTTCCCCGGTCGCATTTTTGACATATGGAGATAAATTCAGTCTGGAGAGTATTGTCCTGCTGACACACCCCCATTCCTTCTGCCACACCCCCATTCCTGCTGACACACCCCCCATTCCTTCTGCCACACCCCCATTCAGTTCCTTTGGTGTGTGTTGCAGACAAAACGGCAGGGAATGCAAATGAAATGAAATGAAACAGGCCTTCTGATTCCAACTGATAGGTAGCAGAGGAGATATTAACATCAGAAAACCTATGTTATGGTTGGACAACATGTTTCCAACCTCGGTTATATTTCTATCAGTTAGCCTGTTGCACTCCAATCACAATCACTACACAACAATCTTCTTCCTGTTGAAAATATGAACATTTAGCGACTGTAACTTTATTTGTTGAGGTTGTTGGGGAGAAAGAGGGATTGCTGAACTTTGACCTTAGCGGAGGGGGCTTTAGAGAGGGGGCTGATATGGGCTGATGGGGGAGGGGGTGGCTGACCAGAGGCCTGGAGCAGGAAGCGTAAGCTGATATCTGAGCCCCTCATTTGGGTCTGAAATAATGCTCTCCCCATTTCTATGGGTCTCCCATCCATGACGCCTCAAGGAACAAAACTCAACTATGCATCTCCAAATATTCTAGCTATAGCCATGATGACTGGATCATTCAGGTCTCTATAATCCCCAGGCTTGGTTTCTGAAGACAGGGTGAATAAGAGGCGAGCGTGTATATGTTCAACAGGCCGGTGGCTGTTATGTGTGGCTCTAGAGTATTTCTTTACCTCCCAGTCGACCGGTTGGTGTTTCTGTTACCATGAAGACAAGATCAGTGTAAGTTAATAGGTGGACATACAGCAGGACTCCAAAGATGAAGGCTTGGTGAGACATGGCAGTTTCAGAAATATAACCATTATACTGTTTCCTTTGGATAAATGAGAAAACGAATCGGAGATTTTGTAAGTGAGAATAACGACTGGTGTCTCCTTTTAACATTTTCCAGCTTAGTCTTGTTAATCGTTTCAAAAATGCATCAGCCTAGAGGAAATACAATGTGTGTTTTTTTAGATTGGTAGTTATCCCTTGCTTATCCAAGCGAGTCCCATTTGAGATAGAAATGAACATGTTTTACCAGGAAGCCCTGTCCAAGCAGCCCCTCATGTTCAAGGCACAGCACGCCAATCTACAGTGCTGAACAATACACCATGACTTCCGGTCCCGCACCGTGACGTTAGTTGTTATGCCACTGTTCAGTGTACTAAAGGTGTGCAGTGTTCCTCCGCCCCTGTAACGCTCCGGTTGTATATACACTATTAACTCCTGACATTGTTCTCGTTGACAAGGCATTTATTCCCTCCCATGCTGTTTGCTTTTAAGGCGTGATGTCTCCCTGCGTTAAATGGACAAGAGGCTGAGTGGGTGAGAGGCTCTCCGCCAAGAGGATAAATACATATGGCAACATCGGTTGAATGTAAAGGACGAACAGTTGAAAGCACCTCAGTGGTTGTCCTGTAGCGTCCGGACCTCACCTCAGAGTTCAGTTTTCTATACTCTCTGTGTGCGTCACAGACCCAGTCGGCCCCACGAATCAATCAACCTATTACATCGCTGTCTCATGTGTAAGCACTCCGCTATTGACTGCCTAGAAGGCTGAAGCTGAGACTCCAGTGACAGGGCACGATGTAGTGTGTGAGCCCAACATGCCCTGAGCCTGGCTGTTCGTTATGTATGCTCACAGTCATTATTCTGGGTTTAGAGTGTATAGTGTGTTTTATGGCACTGTGAACACTGCATGTTTTATACCAGTGAATTACAGAGGTAGTAGGTCAATGATTAGGCCATACAGCTAGCTAATAGACCCACCTTGCTTTCTTACCTGAGTCACTATTGACTAGGCTGTTTTATATAGGGCAAAGTATTTGTCCACAAAAGGACACCAATATGTACATCTTGTACACTTTTTTAAAGCTTACATTGTTTCAAACCGCTAGTCCACAGTATAAATGCTCAAACTCGTTGAGAAGGAAAGTTTATCCCATTCACAGGGTTTTCTCTTACTTTGGTGTTCACAGAACATTCTTCTCTCGGCTCTGAGGGCAGAAAGGTTGAGAGGTTTGAAAAATGATTCCTTAAAAGGGTCGGAGTATACACACCAGCTTAGCAGGCAGGGCATGTTTTGGCTCCTCGGCGAAGATGGATCACACCTCGGTTCAAAACGGATTTGTTTTATTGTATTATTATTTTATTCTTTGAGCGTTTTCTTGAGCCTGCCTTGAGTGACAGATGGGCTGGGTTTACACTTCTGGGACTATTCCATTGGCCCATTTGTGCCAGGCCAGCTCAATCAAGATTAGCCAAAGAGTTTGCAAGAAGACAAATGCTGTTTGAACCCAGCAGTTCTTGAGATGTATGGAGGTGAATAGAGAGCAGGGCTGATGCCATGATGCCAGTCTGAGCGCCAGTGTACCTGGCACCGTGACAACTGGCACAGCAAGGTGCTTAATGAATTACAGTACCGTCAGCGAGAACATTACAAACCCCGACGCCGAGACGTGTTTCCATTCAAACAACTCCATTTATCGCTCCAACAGGAGGGGTTGTGTTTTAATGGCTCTGATAAGTCCGTTCTGTGCGTATGATTACCTCTCAGTAATAGGGCTAGTGACTGAGCCATCCAAGCTTTTGTCTAGTCAATGACGCCGCCCCTTTTAGAGATGTGTACTGTAGTGTGATCAAAAACAAGACTCTTAAATGTGACTTTCGTTTTTAGCACAGCTGATTGATTCTTTCCTGATTTGTTTTCATTATGTGGCTCTGACATTTATTGGGTAGAAACAGATCCCTATAACATACTGTAGAACTCTGGCAATTCCATAGTTCTTCAAATGCACTTAATCTCATGAATTTATGAAAGACTGAGCTGGCAGCCATTTTGTATCCTACATAACAGAGCTAGTATAGCAGTGAAGAGGAGCGTTCCCATTCCAGCCTGTGGTCCACAGATGTCCAGTCAAGGATCATTAAGCCTATAGAGTCCAGCCAGCGAGCAGAGCGGTCAACTATAGCCTGCGGCTGTACGCTGACCGTGTGTCTGCAGGTGTGTGTGTGTATGAGTGCATGTTTGTCTGTGATCCACAGGTGCAGGGCCTGGTCTGGACGGAAAGGGAACATTAGCCTCGGGCTGCGGAGGCAGAGAGGCAGGAGGGGAACTGTTTCAAATGCAAATCACCTCCCAACTCCACACAAGAAACGTCCTCTATTGAAGCAGCTTGTCAAATATAGCACCCCATGGCTTCAGTCATAGAAACACACACTGGCCGGCCATGGCCAGAGGACTGAATGGCCCCCTAGAACTACTCAGCCATATCAGGGAAGAACAGGGAGCTCTTTTCTTGGAATATCAGTCATGTAATACGATGACTAATATCATCTGACCGGTGTAAAGAGCTCCCTAGGACATCCTCATGGCGGAAGACTGTGTGTGGACCTGCTTTCTGTTATAGCAGTGGTATGGTGGAAACGGGGCCGACAAGCGCGTTGGAAAGTGCCTTTATTATAAAGAGTCCCCAGAGTCAGGCTGTGGATACATAAAGACAGAAGAGATGTGGAGTTGGACGTTGTTGCATACAGTTGTATGGCACACAAGCACAGTGTCAAGACCGGCCGATCCCGTGTTATAGTCAGCTTCAGAACATAGGGTCACACAGACTGGTCCTTCTTCTCCCCAGCGCTGTATAACACAGTGGTCTATAGGGTCTATGAACTGACATAGAGGAGAGGGCTACATCCAGTTCACCCTTTGTTGTTATATATGTCAGTCCCCTGACAGCAGTATTACCCCCAGTATTACAGCAGCCTAGAAACAGAGAGAGGTCTGAGAATCCGGAGACTTTAAGAGACTTTCCCAGGGTGCACTGGCAGAGCAAGCACCATAGGGCCTGATGGAGCAAGCAGATGTTTCTCATGTTCTAGACGCCCATAGACCCTGTCATAAAGATAGGCTTGTGTCTGAGTCACTCCAGTGCACATGAGAACTGCACGTTTAGACCTAACTGAAGCTCCGCATTGAGTTTGTGCTGAGTACAATGTTATCTTTTGAAGTGACTCCCAGAGCTCTGTGATTTGACGCCTTTTCCATTCTGCCGTGCCTTAGCTGCAGTAGTCAGATGCACAGCAGCAGCAGCAGCACCAGACAGGCCTGACCCCTATCCTCCTCTCGTATCTCCCCTCGTCATCACTGCGTTTGAGTCAGAGACACAAAACAAAGATCAGTCTGACCGGTTCTGCTGCCAGTCTCAGAGCCGTTGCGGAGAGAGACTGACTCGCTCCGGAGGAAGAAAACAAAGAGGAAACGTTCCGATATTTTCTTCCTGCTTCATGAGGCCTTTCTCTACTGTCTCTTTTAAGGGGAGAAAAACACAGTGGTCGTACTTGGTTTGACAGGTCAGGCTAGTACTGAACATCATAGAGCTGGTAGAGTCCGTCAGTCAGCGGGTGGAATCAGGCATCAGGTATTTTCTTACACTCTTCAACCTCTAATGGAAAACTGAAAGCTGTGATATATACAGACTGATAACCAGCTCACAGCAGCATCGGGTCAGATATTGATTGCTGTTCAGATCATTGTTCAGACTTCCTTACTAAATCTCCTCCCAGGATTAGCAAAGAGAAAAGAACATTGGTTTCCCCTTAGAAGATAAAGGTTTCTTATGGCATTAATGAACCAGGCCATGGCTAGATGGCTCCACATGGCTGGGTAGACTACTAATAGAGGGCTCATTGTGTTGGTCTATAAAGAGCCATAGAGCAGTTGTAGTAGGGTAGTCATGAGACTTCTGGATGAGCATTCCTCTACAGATATCCCCCGTCCTCGTTTAGAACTCATCTAATGTGTAGATTCTCCAGAATCTTCTCGAATGTGATGCCTCTCCGGGAATGGCTTTCAGACTAACAGACGTCCTCTCTACGCTCAAACACAGAGCAAGTTAATACACAACAGGTCTATTGTCTCTGTCTTCTGAGGCCTCTGCTGGTAGGGTTATCAGTCAGAATGACTTGGTGTGTTAGTCACGTGGAAGGATTACTGGGTTGAAGAATAGAAGTTGGAGCTGAGACCCGCCTGTTCGGTGTATCTGATCTTGTTGACTTTTCATACGGCTGACCAGGTCCACTCATGTTCTGTCTGTGTCATTGAGCAGTCAGCGCATACTTTCAGCATGTGCCTGAGGGAGACAGTCCAGCCTTCTGCTAGGCTTTGGGCCTCAGAGGGAATGTTCAAACAGGGTCAAGAACAAAGCTCTTTATTGCTGATCTCCAACCCCCTCTGCTGCTCCTTCAGACTGGTGTTGTTCTGAGGACGACTCTGGAGGGTGATACTCAGGAGTCGGGTTGTCTAATTTCAACAGGCTGCCTTGGGGGCAGATCCGCTCGGCTCAATTTGGACCGTGTCTCTAGATAAAGGTTATGTGGCTATTGGGGGGGCTAACTGCAGCTACACAGCCTCGCTCTGTAGAACTGAGAAAGAGCGAGCAGAGTGAGAAAAATGGAGAGAAGGAAAGAGATAGAGCGATTGCAGAGTATCTTGGCCAACATTCAGAGAAAGGAGAGATGAAGGGTGTTGGGAGGAAGAGCTGTCACCATCACTCTGCTACGCGTGAGATGACAGTTTGAGAGACGAGGCGTTGTGGTTTCTCTGAGCTAAATATAAGAACCTGGAAACTGCTTTTTGCATGGTTGTTTCTGTTCAGCATGTTTCTCTGGTCACATGCTGATGTACTGTAAGTAAATGTCACACCCATAGATAGACATCATAGTGCTACATGACAAAAGAAGTCAACTAGTATTCTGACAAAGTTCGTGAATTTCGCTGGACAAAGAACAAAACAACAGACACAATAATCTAGTTCTGTTTTCCACTGGCATCCAGAGCTGGGCAGAAAATAGTTGTATTTTGTAGTTTACTTGAGAATATCAACTTTTCAAATACAGGGTCGTCTAATATAGTTTATATAGAGTTTATATAGAGTAACTAAAAGGCAACTATTTTGAACACCTCTCAGAAAACCAAATATTATTTGAAGGTATTTGAATATATGCAAGTTATTTGAAAGAAGAAAAAAATTTATTTTGTTGGCTGCCAAGTATTTAATAAAGAACAAAAATCTACAGCAATTAGTTGAATTAGTGTAAATATATGATCAAGCAGATGGTTGGAGGACTCTTAGATATACATCTTCATTTAGCCTATAGCCTGGAATTAAATACATGAGGGAGATGGAATCAGCTCCACATTAAAGTAGACCACTTTTGCAGCTTCAAAATGACTAACAAATATATGTTCATAATGAGTATTACAAGGTAATACAGTAACAGTTGACATCAAGTTCTTATTCATGTGTAGTAACTTTGTGATTATTACAATAGCAACATTGTTGTTACATAGGACTTTGGAAATGTCTTTATGATGACATAATAATGGAGTTGTTACATAGGACTTTGGAAATGTCTTTATGATGACATAATAATGGAGTTGTTACATAGGACTTTGGAAATGTCTTTATAATGACATAATAATGGAGTTGTTACATAGGACTTTGGAAATGTCTTTATGATGACATAATAATGGAGTTGTTACATAAGTGGAATAAGAAACAGTCACTATTCCTCTTGCGTTCAGAAGCCCCCAAAAAATCTGCTCATTGCTATGCAATTAAAATAAAATACCAAAACATTTTGCTGAAAAATTAATTCCAGTTTTATTACACAGGTAAAAGAACCGTTTAATGTAACATGTGTGAATGCTACCTGTAATAAAATGTCAAAGGAAACTAAATATCACTTGGTTTGGTTTGACTTGATTATGTACACCTGGGGCAATGGACATTTACAAAATGTTGAGATAGAAATGTATTGTAAGGATCAAATGTGACTGTCAGATAGATTGGAGTAGTATACGCTTAAGTACAAGAGATTGTGTGTGCTCTATTCATTACATTTCAAACTGCAGTAACAGATACAGCACTGCCATTAGTTTTAGGCAGCCAACCCAATAGTTTCAAAAAAGGAGTTGATTTGTATTCAAATAGATTTATTTTTTTAAACATTGTATTCAAATAGTTTTAAAAGTTTTGGGATCTGTATTCAAGTACTTGTAGTCACCTCCAAAGTAATGATTTGTTCCCCCGGGAAAATAGTAACTTTCCACAAAGCATAGTTAAAACTATAGCTATCTCAGGTCTGCTGGCATCCCATTGACATACACAAAATAATCCTAAAAGATTCATAAACGAATACTGTACAGTACGAAACCTACATTTACATACAGATATGCTCTCTATGTATAAAAATAGCCGTGCTCCTCTGGTCCTCCTCACATATTCATTCAATCAAGCTCATTGCCGTATCTCCATTGTTCTCAAGAAACAACAAATTAGTCAGGATACATTTATTCACAATGATTCAAAAGCATCAAACATGTTGCTGTTATCGGATGTCAAAGGTAAAAGTAAATTATTGTTTTTTAATTTGTTAATTCATGAAATACAAATCATTATGATCACAGAGAAAGCTACAGACACCAGACACGTTAGAAATGTACAGTATAATCAGAACTACCAGAACGGAATCCAAATCACCAGCGAGGAAATGAAAACAAACAGCTGTGTGTGTGTGTCTGTGTGTCTGTGTGTGACTGTGACTGTGGGCCTGGGTCTGTGTGTGTGGGTCTGTGTGTGTGTCTGTGACTGCGGGCCTGGGTCTGTGTGTGTGTGTGTGTGTGTGTGTGTGTGTGTGTGTGTGTGTGTGTGTGTGTGTGTGTGTGTGTGTGTGTCTGTGACTGTGGGCCTGGGTCTGTGTGTGTGTGTGTGACTGTGGGCCTGGGGTGTGTGTGTGTGTGTGTGACTGTGGGCCTGGGTGTGTGTGTGTGTGTGTGTGTGTGTGTGTGTGTGTGTGTGTGTGTGTGTGTGTGTGTGTGTGTGTGTGTGTGTGTGTGTGTGTGTGTGTGTGTGTGTGTGTGTGTGTGTGTGTGTCTGCGGGCCATGGACGAGAGACAAAGAGGGGAGAGGAAGAGAGGCACGAGATGTCCTCAACAGGGCTCGTTAGGCCCTCGAAGCCCCTAGAAATCACAAGACCTTGTCTCCTCCTCCGACAAGCACTCAGTCACAGGAAATAAGCTGCAGTTAATGGCTGCTCCTGCTGAAGGTGAGAATGTTTAGATTGCCGCTCTCTAAACTCTAACATCATCTCGATGCAGAACAAAGAGCACTGGAATGTTGGTTCCTTGTTGACTGACTGACAACTTGTCCTTGTGAGTCTGTAGCAAACCATTAATAGATCATTTGGATTTGTCTGTTCATACCATTCGGCATTTAATGGATTGCTTTTAATGGAAGCCATAGTAAAATGTCATTTTTCATCCAAAAAATGGAATGTGATTTTTTTCCCCACTTAAGAAAAAGCTTAACTGTCATAATGTATAATATCATGTATGAATTGTGCATAATGTTAAAGTCCCATCTGTTCTGCCTTGCCAAGCTGAGTGGATGGTTAAATTGTTATGTACACTGCATGGGAGATAACACTATTATAATATAATTGAAACGTTATCCGAATTCTATCTAAGATGATTATTTAAACACAATGTTTCTAATGCATGTTGAATTAGGTAATTACATGTGTTTAAGAGCCGGAGAATAGACTGGCTGAATTTTAAGTGTTTCTGCCAGAGTGTTGGGGTCAGAGTGCGCTCAGCGCTTATAGGCATATTAGCCACTTGGTTATGATAAATTATGACTGTGTTGCCATGACTACCACAACCCTTCCCTTTCCCCCGCCCAGGCACCATAATACTGAATTAATGAACTTGCAGATAATAGACTTATGGTCGTACTACAGATGTGATAGATGCTCTTTACTGCATCTATTGATACAATTTTTATTAAAAACTGTAAACCGGCCTTTTAAACACCCATTTAAACATCTCAGAAAATCTTTTTGTGGGGGTTTTCTGCAGCTCTGTGATTTTCCTCTGTCTGTGTATTAAGGCTGGATTCCTCTATATCTTTCTGTCTGTATAGCATGTCTGCTGCCACTTATTCTGCAGTTATTCACTACCAGCTGGAGGTTGATTGCGGGGCCTGGAAGACAGGGGGTCTGGGGGTCTGGAAGACCAGCGTTGTCACTCAGCCTCGTCCCCACTGAGCCCATTAAGGAAGTGTGCCGGCTGGCTGATTGGCTGTGTTAAAACGCCAGGGACCACCCTCTACTCACGCTATGCATGAGAGAGAGGGAGGGGGGGGTGCATGTACATGTGTGATACTGAATACGTGTGTGTGTGTGTGTGTGTGTGTGTGTGTGTGTGTGTGTGTGTGTGTGTGTGTGTGTGTGTGTGTGTGTGTGTGTGTGTGTGTGTGTGTGTGTGTGTGTGTGTGTGTGTGTGTGTGTGTGTGAGTGGGTCTGTGTGTGTGTGTGTGTGTGTGTGTGTGTGTGTGTGTGTCTGTGACCCAGGGTCTGGGTCTGTGTGTGTGTGTGTGTGTGTGTGTGTGTGTGTGTGTGTGTGTGTGTGTGTGTGTGTGTGTGTGTGTGTGTGTGTGTGTGTGTACATGTACTCCCACTGCTCTGCATGCATGTCATGTGCTCTATGATGTTGTGATAAGCCATCATATCAATACCATATAACCAGCTCCACAGATTCATTCATGTTCATGAGATTACTGAGTTTCCTGTTATACTGTTCTAACCAAACAAGTGTCTCCTGCACAACTACCCAGGAGGCTGTGGGGCAGGAGAGAGAGCGAGAAGAGAAGTATAGAGAGTTACCAGGCTGTTTCTCGTTGCTCTATATACCAGGGGAGTGTTGTTGTCTAATTACAGAGAGGACTGGAGAAACATGCCCACTGTTGGCCCCTGGGAAACGCGGTGAGTCATCATGATGATGACCCAATTCTGGACTTCAAACACTCTGGTGGTTGTACAGTTATTATACCCAGACACGACAACACTGTTGGTTTTCACTCTATTTGTTGGTCTGGGAGGTCATTCCAGTTAATATATTAGCAGTGGTGTAAAGTACTTAAGTAAAAAGTACTACTTAAGTACAACTTAAGTCGTTTTTGGGCATTTGTACTTTACTATTCATATTTTTTACTTTATCTTCATTACATTCCTAAAGAAAATAATAGTTTTTCCTGACACCCAAAAGTACTCGTTACATTTTGAATGGTTAGCGGGACAGGAACATGGTCCAATTTAAGCACTTATCAAGAGAACAACCCTGGTCATCCCTACTGCCTCTGATCGGGAGGACTCGCTAAACACAAATGCTTAGTTTGTAAATGATGTCTGCGTGTTGTAATGTGCCCCTGGCTATCCGTAAAAGAAAAGAAAAGACAAGAACATTGTGCCTTCTGGTTTGTTTAATACAGTGCATGTGGACAGTATTCAGACACATTCCTTTTCCCCACATTTTGTTACGTTACAGCCTTACTCTAAAATGGGTTAAATAAAACAATGTCTGAATAAATCTACACACAATACCCCATAATGACAAAGCAAAAACATGTTTTTAGAAAAAAACGTTGCTATTAAACTCAAAATTGATCTCAGGTGCATCCTGGTTCCATTGATCATCCTTGAGATGTTTCTACAACTTGATTGGAGTCCACCTGTAGTAAATTCAATTGATTGGACATGATTAGGAAAGGCACACACCTGTCTATATAAGGTCCCACAGTTGACAGTGCATGTCAGAGCAAAAACCAAGCCATGAGGACGAATTAACTGTCCGTAGAGCTCCGAGACAGGGTTGTGTGGATCTGGAGCTTTGAAGGTCCCCAAGAACACAGTGGCCTCCATCATTCTTAAATGGGAGAAGTTTGGAACTACCAAAACTTTTACTAGCTCTGGCCGTCAGGCCAAACTGAGCAATCGGGGAGAAGGGCCTTGGTCAGGGAGGTGACCAAGAACCCAATGGTCACTCTGACAGAGCTCCGGAGTTCCTCTATGGAGATGGGAGAACCTTCCAGAAGGACAACCAGCTCTGCAGCACTCCACAAATCAGGCCTTTATGGTATTTTGGCAAGACGGATGCCACTCCTCAGTAAACGGCACATGACGGCCTGCTTGGAGTTTGCCAAAAACCACCTAAAGGACTCTCAGACCATGATAAACAAGATTCTCTGGTCTGATGAAACTAAGATTGAATCTGAATTGAGTCTGAATACTTTCTGAATGCACTTTACAAGCAATTTGAAATGATTTACACTTGTACTTTTACTTTTGATACTTAAGTACATTTTTGCAATTACATTTACTTTTAATACTTAAGTATATTTAAAACCAAATACTTTTAGACTTTTACTCAAGTAGTATTTTACTGGGTGATATATAATAACAATCCCAATGAATGGATATATTATTCCTAATTAGATGTGGTCCTTGGGGTGGTAGTGGGCCGGGGGTGAATGGAGACAATCACATGGTTCTGCTAATAGAGTTTATAATTCTTGTAAAGGAAGTGTGAATGATGGTCTTACATTGAAGGGAACAACTGTTCTAGTCTGGTCTAATCTGTGTTTTAGCTCCCACCCAGCTCCTAATGTGTTCATCTCAGTAGGGGTTGGAGAGGAGGCTGGTCTGGTGGGAGGGTGGGTGGGTGTGGGCGGGGAGAGGGTATAGGGTAGGGGAGTTAGCGTTTTGGTCACACATCCTGTGGCTGCCCATTAAAGCTGTGGCATTTTTACAGTCTCATTCTGTTTATATGGTCTCTAATACTAGAAGGCCAACAAACATCCCTCTACTTCCTCTGTCTGGCTCCACCAGCCCTTTGGAGTTGACAAGGCTTTTTTCTGAGCAGGATACTCTTTCCCCCTCAAGAACAGGGTGAGAATGAGAAAGGAGAAGGGAGGATGAAGAGAAGAGGGGGGGGGGGTCAGTGAAGTGCATCACATTGATCATTGCTAGAGCTCAGCCTTGGGAACAGGGTGAGCAGACAGCGTTATAGTTGAGAAAACACTCTTCCACTCTTCCTCCTCTTCCTAAATCAGGGTCACACAGAGTGGTTCTTGGTAGTCTTGAACTAATCTACTTTGAAACAAAAGTATACTCCTCACACGCATGGTTATGGGCTTAAAAAAGACGACACCTGTACCATGTCAGATATGGAGTTGAAATGCATTACATTTTGAGTTTGCATCCCAATATTACACTTTATATACATCACAGAAGATTGAAATGTAACTAAACTGTTTGACATAAAAACACTGTATTTTTGTAAAAAAATCAATAATAATATGTATCTGGATTAATTATGAAAATATGAAAAATATGAATAACATTCCACCCATCAGGCCAAAGACGGCACTTTTGGTCAATGACTGCAAGAAAGAGCCATGCTCTTAAAAAAACACCAGGTCTAGAATGGCTGTCCAGGAAGACATGAACACCTTCCCAAGCTGATTTCTGGGAGGAAAACAGATTACAGAGTGATGCTGTATACTGGACGAGTAGAACATCTGTCCAGCCGTAGGGATTGTCTGGACCTCTGACTGTGTTCCTGGAAGACGAGGGACCGCAGTGTCACAGAAGATGTATACTGGACGAGTAGAACATCTGTCCAGCCGTAGGGATTGTCTGGACCTCTGACTGTGTTCCTGGAAGACGAGGGACTGCGGTGTCACAGAAGATGTATACTGGACGAGTAGAACATCTGTCCAGCCGTAGGGATTGTCTGGACCTCTGACTGTGTTCCTGGAAGACGAGGGACTGCGGTGTCACAGAAGATGTATACTGGACGAGTAGAACATCTGTCCAGCCGTAGGGATTGTCTGGACCTCTGACTGTGTTCCTGGAAGACGAGGGACTGCGGTGTCACAGAAGATGTATACTGGACGAGTAGAACATCTGTCCAGCCGTAGGGATTGTCTGGACCTCTGACTGTGTTCCTGGAAGACGAGGGACTGCGGTGTCACAGAAGATGTATACTGGACGAGTAGAACATCTGTCCAGCCGTAGGGATTGTCTGGACCTCTGACTGTGTTCCTGGAAGACGAGGGACCGCAGTGTCACAGAAGATGACCAAAGCTCCTCTAGGCCCACTCAGCTCCGAGGCCCACTGACGTAGAATCAGATCCATCAGAATCAGGTCAGGCCTGTGGGGGCAGGACTCTCAGGAGGGAGGGATCAATGTTAGCTCTCTGTAGGGAGCACCAGCCATGTAGACATGTAGCCCCCAGGTCATAGTGTTTCCCACCAGGAGGGCCCAGTCAGTCCAACCACCAACCAGACCAGCGGAGCCAGCCTGGTATGAGCTCCCTGCCAGCCCCAGCAGCAGGAGACTAGACTGGGTTCAACCCAGACCCAAGACAATGTCACTGCTCTACTGCAGTCTAGACTGGACTCTACTTTTATACAATAATGGTATCTTTTCTACACGGTGCTGGTTTTACAGTCAGGATCCAGATGCTAAGACAAAGGAGAGGTGTGTTGTGGGTGGGATGGAATGGAATGGTAGGCCTGTGGGTGAAAGGGGGAGTAGGGGGGAAACCCACACAGGGGAGGGAGTGCGTTGTTCGGGGTAGGGTGGGTTTCGGGATCAGCCAGGAAGACGGAGGGGGTATTGGTTTATTGACTGGCTTTACAGCTGGCAGGCTTCATATGAAAATGGATGTTCTCCAAGTGTTGATTGCACATCTGAGGGAGGAGGGAAACAAAAGAAGTCCAAGAGACCCCCCCCCAACCCCCCCTCCTCATATCCCACTCTACCAATAGCCTGAACCCCCAACACGGTCCAGAGAGCAGAGAGAGAGATAGAGAGAGAGAGAGAGAGAGAGAGAGAGAGAGAGTGATAAAGAGAGATAGAGACAGACAGAGATAAAGCCATTCTGCTCCATTAACTCCATGCTAACTGCTGGATGTCCGTCTGGTCTTAAAAGTGCTCCATGCCACGTTTCTCTAAGCACGCAGCTCTCAAGGATCCTCTGTTCTCTTTTCACTGTTGATTTATGGAGTTTGCTTTTCTTCCATGAATTTTAATGCCGATCTGCTGTGCCGCACGTATTTGCCGTCAATATTTAAACTTCTCCAATTGTCTCTAAATTGCAGCTTGAATTTACACATTCGCCCAAACTTGTTAAAAACAATGTATTGAAAAAAATCGGACCTAATCTGAAACCAAGGAACCATTTAACACACATCTTTGAGAGGCTCTGGCTCAATGCCGAAAATGTTTGCTTGTTATTCTCTCTGATGATACTTTGTCTGATTACAGCTCAGCACCCGGTAAAAAAACAACAAAAGAATCAGCCCCCTGAGGAGATATATGTCTGTCTGGAGAAGTGTTGGTGTGGAGGATCTGTGATGTGTTGTCCGAGGGCCTTTGTTTGCTTCGAGGGCCCTTTTGCCTATTGCCTCTTGCTCTGTAATCAGAGAGACCGGAGTCTGACTGGGACTCCTAGCAGAGAGGCTAATGGGCAATCACCCAGAGTTACAAAACATGCAGCATCAAGGGGCTGTCTCTGTCCATCACTCTGTTTCTTTCAGATTCCTCTATTCTTCACCAACCTGATAATCATCCCTGATTCCTTCTCTAAAAGATAGGGACTGAGCAGGACAAAAATCTAAGAATCAACATGTAACATCTGAAATCTTAGCTGCTATTGTCAATTACTAGGGGTTGGGTTTGGAGTTAGATAGCTATCCAGGCAGTGAGGTGTTGTACCTTTAGCTCAGCTCTTTGTCAGCAGCTCTGTGTGTTGAGCGGTTAGATGTCAGAGGTCAGGGAGCAGTGACCCCAGTGACCCATGGTTTTAGAAACATCACGTCCAATCGGGCCGAGGCAGAGAGGAGATCTGATTAATAAACTGTCCAGTCTGCCAATCTGAGCCCTGCCTTTCCCAAAACTCTGGAGGTGAATCTAATTTCAACCTGTTTCTGAACATTCACAAACTGCACCAGAGCAGTGACCAGTACCCACAATATCATCTGAAGCTTTTAAAGAATGATTTGTAATACTCATTATTCATGTCAAATATTATAGATCATGAATATAGAACAAATATGTTACGATGGCAGAACGTTCAGAATCAACACTAGCTCACGTTAGCAGTGGAGGAAACAGATTGACTTCAGGACTATCCACAGGGATTTCAGTCCACGCAAGCAGCTCTACGTACCTCCGTTTGCACCGCGTTCCAAACATTCAGCCGCACAAAAGTACGTAGAACTAGACTTTTGGCTGTACAGCCTTGATTGCAGAGGAAGCCAGGACACTGAACAAATTAGCTGTTTTACTGTCCAGTAGTTTGTGTTTAATGCCTCCCAGCTGCACACGGCTCGGTAGCCATATACTTTAATGGTCTGGTCTGCTCTGGGCCGGAAAGGTGGGGCATGGGTTCAGACCTGGGTTCAAATAGTATCTGAAACCTTTACAATACTTAATTTGTGTTAAAACATATTTGTGTGGTGCAGTGGAACCAATGACATATTCCCCTAAAACCCCACCCATCTGACAGTCCAAGCAGGCTCAAGCAAATGCTCTTAGATTTGAACGATGTCAAACCCTGTTTGAACCCAGGTGTGTCAAAGGTCTGGCATAGGTCTGGTGGAGGCTGGGCTCAGGTATGTGGCAGGTCAGGTCCCCCAGCCGGCTATGTGGGGCTCCAGTCAGCTCCAGCCCCGGTCTCGGTAATGTAGATGTGGGGCTCAGTAACATGGGGCTCAGTCAGTAAAGTGTGGAGCAGCTTTCAGTTGGCCTCCCACTGCTTCTCGTCTGCAGGCCGGGCCGACCGCTGAGCGCCATCTGTAGACCATTAGACCCTGTCCGTCTAGAAGACTGTCCATGTAGTCTACAGGACCAAAACTACAGCCGCATGACGAAGAGCAACGTCCCCTCAATGTCATCCCTATCATGCATTGTTTAAGAACAGTACACACTCGAAAAACATGATATTATATTAACAACACTATATTAACAAATAAATCCCTGAAGATAAAGTGTAATCTCACCTTTGCTTGGTCAGAGTCTTGCTAGCTGGCTGACTAGCTGACTGGTTGGCTGGCTGACTAGCTGGCTGGCTGACTAGCTGGCTGGTTGGCTGGCTAGTTGGCTGGCTGACTAGCTGGCTGGTTGGCTGGCTGGCTGACTAGCTGGCTGGCTGGTTGGCTGGCTGACTATCTGGCTGGTTGGCTGGCTGACTAGCTGGCTGGTTGGCTGGCTGACTAGCTGGCTGGTTGGTTGGCTGGCTGAGTGGCTGACTAGCTGGGGGGTTGGCTGGCTGACTAGCTGGTTGGCTGGCTGGCTGGCTGACTAGCTGGCTGGTCGGCTGGCTGGCTGGTTTGCTGGCTGACTGGCTGACTAGCTGGGGGGTTGGCTGGCTGACTAGCTGGCTGGTTGGCTGGCTGACTAGCTGTCTGGTTGGCTGGCTGGCTGACCAGCTGGCTGGTTGGCTGGCTGATTGGCACTCACAGCAGAGAGAGGTGTAGAGAGGAGCAGAAACTCTCCCTGGCTGGCTGACTGGCTGGCTGGTTGGCTGGCTGACTGGCTGGCTGGTTGAATGGCTGACTGGCACTCACAGCAGAGAGAGGTGTAGAGAGGAGCAGAAACTCTCCCAAGGCCACATGACTCCAGTAGGATTAAGGGTCACAGGTTTTGGGGGGTTTGGTGCCACCCCAATCAGCGCTAAATGGGGCTTTTTCAAATAGTTAAAAATATCCAGATGATGACCTTTGAACCATGTGGCTCAGTGATGTGGAAGTCCCCTCTGGGGTCGGGGGCCTGAAACACCTGTGTTATTCTGCAGGATTAGTGAGGGGCTCAGAACACAGCAGCCTCTCTTTCTCCCTTCATATCGTTCTCTCTCTCTCTCTTTCTCTCCTCTCAATATCTTTCTCTCCCTTTCACAATTCCTTGCTCTCTATCTCTCTCTCCTTCTCTCTTGCTCTATCCCCCTTGTTTGTTCGCTCTCTCTCATTCTCTCTCCCTTCTCTCTCGCAATATAATAGACAATAAAGCATAATATATCTTGTCCTTTATTGAACCCTGTAGGCTATTCTGTTGGAAAGTTGGCTGTCTAACTCTTTAAGTTGTTTACATTTATTTCCAGAAAATATAATTTAACCTCAGGGTCTCAGACAGTCTCAGATAAGAGGCCAAACAAAACAATTAACAGCTCAGAACTGCCATGAAATCCTGTTACAGAGATGGAGAAAGAGAGAGAGAGCAAGAGAGAAACAGACAGAGAGAGAAACAGACAGAGACAAACAGACAGAGAGACACAGACAGATAGAGAAAGAAACAGAGAGAGAGAGAGACAGAAACAGAGAGAGAGAGAGACAGAGAGAGAAACAGAGAGAGAGAGAGAGTACGTGTGTACCAGAACAGTGCAGAAAGACATGCTGCTGTTTGCTGAAGTACACATATTCCAATTCAGTTTGCAATCTAAATTAATTGAGCAGAATAAGAAAACCACAGTTATGTCTGTAAGGGTTTTCTTGTGGTGAAGGAGAGGCGGACCAAAACGCAGCATGGTTATATTGATTCATGTTTTATAAAAACAGATAAACACAAACACTACAAAACAATAAACGTGAAAAACCAAAAACAGCCCTATCTGGTGCAGACACAGAGACAGGAACAATCACCCACAAACACAATGAAACCCAGGCTACCTGAGTATGATTCTCAATCAGAGACAACTAATGACACCTGCCTCTGATTGAGAACCATACTAGGCCGAAACATAGAAATACCCAAATCATAGAAAAACAAACATAGACTGCCCACCCCAACTCACGCCCTGACCATACTAAATAAAGACAAAACAAAGGAAATAAAGGTTCGAACGTGACAACGTCAGACCTGAATAAATATTGGACCGTCTCTGTAAACATACTAAATGGAAATCAACTGATCCACATTGATTTAAGGATAGTGTGTATATTTTTTACTGTGGACACATTTGTGTTGTTATGGTATCTGCTGACAGTCAGTTAGACAGCAACACAATACCTCTGTAATGTAAATATGATGCTGCTAGTCTAGCGGATAAGAAGCTGAAATCATTCTGAGCCAATCAGGCAGGCAGAAGCTCCTAAATATATAATACCGTTAAATCTAATTAGAGTTCAGTGTTGCCGGAACAAAACCCAACATGTGTCTCTGCATCGAGGTAATTCAATAGGAGTAAAGAGTAAACAGAGATTCATTTGGGTAAAAATGATCGATTCTAGATTTTTTGATAAACATTTACATTGTTTAAAAAAAATGTATACCCGTTTATACCAAGGCTGCGTGAAACGTGACATCCTGGCAGCACTGAGGTGTTGTCGAGGAGATCATGCCTGTTTTATCTGGGTAAACACATTTCTCCCATTTGTGTTGGCAGATGAATGGTTGTACATGATGCCAGCCCCTGTGTCTGGCAGGGTGGCACTCTGCCTACTGTAACGTCTGCCCAGTTTCAGGAGGCAAGGCTGGCCCACCATCTCTCGCTCCACCTCTCTTCCCTACCTAAGATAGCCGTGTCCGTTTCTGGTCTGGGTGCCTCCATATTCATTTACAAGACACAAAGGAAGATACAAACAGTCATCATACAGGTATACAGCATCATGTCTGTCATTTCACTACTTTCATGACCTATTCAAGATTAACAGTAGCTGTGATGGTTGTACGGGTACTTTTATATCCAAATGAAAATTCAATAGATCAGTCCTAATGATTATTCTGACAGGACCATAGAGCTGGACACGTTGCTGGTCTTAAAGAAGCAAAATATTTTTCATGTAGAACTGAACTGAATGGAACTGAGTGAATCTGGAATTAGACCTGCGTTCAGCATCAGTATTCAAGGAGAACAATGTCCATCCCCCTGGCTCCCCTCTTCTCACCCCCTTCTCCCCCCACGTCCCTGGGGGACTGCTCTTAAGGCCCTGGGCCTCTCCGCTGAACTCAGCTCTTTGTTGCTGAACTGGGCCCCTTCTCCTCTTCCCTCTCCTTACAGAGGTGCTCCCTCCCACCCCTCACACACACACCCACGCACATACTGCAACGCAGCGGTCACACACACACACACACACACACACACACACACACATACACACGCATACACACACCACACACTCACACACACATACAAAAGAGCCAAGACATCCATTAATTACCAGCCTGTATATTCCTCAGATGGCTGAACTGTTGGAGGTCATTGTTTCTGGATGGAGTGGATCATTTTCACCCACATCATTTAGTTAACGAACAGCAGGACAACCTTCCACAATCTAAGACTAAACTCATATCCATAATGCTTCCAAAGCTCAACATCATTCAGCTACAGTCTTGAGGTCAAAATCATCAGTTAATAGCATCAACTAGGATGAACGCATGGTTGTAACAGTTGTTGCTCTTAGGACCACAGGACTCCCCATGGGCAAGGCTGGGCTGGGCCTGGGGTGGGGCTGGGACTAGGATGGTGCTAGGGTTGGGGCTGGGGCTGGGATAGGGCTGGGCTGGGGCTGAGATGGAGCTGGGATGGGGCTAGGGCCTGGGATGGGGATGGGGCTGGGATGGGGCTAGAGCTGGGACTGGGGCTGGGGCTGGGGATGGGATGGTGCTAGGGCTGGAACTGGGGCCTAGGGCTGGGGATGGGGCCTGGGGCTGGGGCTGGGATAGGGCTGGGCTGGGCTGGGGCTGGGCTGTGATGGGGATAGGGCTGGGCCTGGGATGGGGATGGGGCTGGGGCTGGGACTGAGGCTGGGGCTGGGATGGTGCTAGGGCTGGGACTGGGGCCTAGGGCTGGGATGGGGCTAGGGCTGGAACTGAGGCTTGGGCTGGGGCTGGGGCCTAGGGCTGGGACTGGGGCCTGGGGCTGGGATGGGGCTCTGTGCAGGTAATAGACCACTCCTGCTCTGTGGAGCACATCTCTGGGACTGAGGCAAAATGCTAACCCCACATGGCCATGCTCCTCTTAGATGTTGGATGTGCTGCTATTTGTCCTACACACCCAGGCCACCAGCCCACAAGCCACCAGCCCCCCCCAGCCTCAGCTCTGGTCCACACCCCACCTCACCCCAGCATCAGCCCATCCAGGCCTGCTGCCTGCTTTCTGTAGCTTCCTCTCCTTCTGGGTGGTCAACAACCCAAGATGTGACTCGGGATGACTCGTGTGTGTGCTCCACATTCAATCTTCAGAGCAAGGGAATAAGAGAAAGAGAGAAAGAGGGAGTTGAAGGAGGGGAGAGAGACTTGCTGAAACTCTATAGAATTGTCAGACATAATTACATTAGAGAGGACCTTGTAGTGACCTTGTAATGACCTTGTAGTGAGCTAGTACTCACTTCCTGATCTAGAATTCTCTGTTTCCTGCAGAAGCACATGGAAGGAAATCATCTTTTTTCTTGTAAGTTTTTCTTGTAAGTTTTGCAGGCAACTTAGACTTAGACTTAGTATTGTACTGACTTGTATCATACTGTATCATCAGACCCGTAGCCCGCGGACCACATGCCACCTCAGGAGCAAGTGATCAAGTTAAGAGCTGTGTAAAAGAAAGACTCGCTGAGGCAGCGCTGCCTTCCAACAGCTCAGGGTAGCTCAGGGTAGTGAAGAGGCAGTGCGATGCATTATTTCACACCAGGCACTTCCTACAGGCGGCAGGTAGCTTAGCGGGTTAGAGCGTTGGCGCCAGTAACATAAAGGTGGCTGGTTCAAATACAAGAGCCAACAAGTGGAAAAATCTGCTGTTCTGCACTTGAGCAAGGAATTTAACCCCCAACAACAATTGCTCCCTGGATGTTAATTAAGGCAGCCCTCTGCACCACTCTGATTCAGAAGGGCTAGGTTATATGCGGAAGACACATTTCAGTTAAAGCAGGAAGCACCAGTGACTAGATCAATTCAAAAAAAGTGATCAGATAATGCTAAGCTACAGGACTGTTTTGCTAGCACAGACTGGAATATGTTCTGGGATTTCTCTAATGGTATTGAGGAGTACACCACTTCTGTCATTGGCTTCATCAATAAGTGCATCAATGACATTGTCCCCACAGTGACCGCACGTACATACCCCAACCAGAAACCATGGATTACAGGCAGCATCCGCACTGAGCTAAAGACTAGAGCTGCCGCTTTCAAGGTGCGGGACTCTAATCCGGAAGTTTATAAAAAATCACGCTATGCCCTCAGACAAACCATCAAACAGGCAAAGCATCAATACAGGACTAAGATCGAGTCGTACTAGACCGGCTCTGATGCTCGTGGGATGTGGCAGGGCCTGCAAACCATTACAGACTACAAAGGGCAGCACAACCCGAGAGCTGCCCAGCGAGCCTCCAGGACGAGCTAAACTACCTCTATGCTCGCTTCGAGGCAAATAATACTGAAACATGCACGAGAGCACCAGCTGTACTGGAAGACTGTGTGATCACCCTCTCCGCAGCCAATGTGAGTAAGACCTTTAGACAGGTGAACATAGCTGGCTGGTTGGTTGGCTGGCTGGTTGGTTGGCTGGCTGACTAGTTGGCTGGTTGGCTGGCTGACTAGCCGGCTGGTTGGTTGGCTGGCTGGCTGACTAGCTGGCTGGCTGACTAGCTGGCTGGTCACAAGGCAACAGGGCCAGACGGATTACCAGGACATGTACTGCGAGCATGCGCTGACCAACTAGCAAGTGTCTTCACTGACATTTTCAACCTCTCCTTGTCCGAGTCTGTAATACCAACATGTTTTAAGCAGAACACCATAGTGCCTGTGCCCAAGAACATTAAGGTAACCTGCCTAAATGACTACCAACTTGTAGCACTCACGTCTGTAGCCATGAAGTGCTTTGACAGGCTGGTCATGGCTCATATCAACACGAATAAGAATTTGTTCTTAACTGACTTGCTTAGTAAAATAAAGGTAAAAAAAAAACAACACCATCATCCCAGAAACCATAGGCCCATTCCAATTTGTATACCGCCCCAAAGGATCCACAGATGATGCAGTCTCTATTGCACTCCACACTGCCCTTTCCCACCTGGACAAAAGGAACACCTATGTGAGAATGCTGTTGATTGACTAGAGCTCAGTGTTCAACACCATAGTGCCCTCAGCGCTCATCAATAATCAAATCAAATCAAATGCATTTACATAGCCCTTCTTACATCAGCTGATATCTCAAAGTGATGTACAGAAACCCAGCCTAAAACCCCAAACAGCAAGCAATGCAGGTGTTGAAGCACGGTGGCTAGGAAAAACTCCCTAGAAAGGCCAAAACCTAGGAAGAAACCTATAGAGGAACCAGGCTATGAGGGGTGGCCAGTCCTCTTCTGGCTGTGCCGAGTGGAGATTATTATTATTATTATTATTAAGGTCTACACCTGTTGTATTCAACATTTCATTGTAAGGTCAACTACACCTGTTGTATTCGGCGCATGTGACTAATAACATTTGATTTGATTTGAATGCAGTTTTTCCCGCATGGCTGCTGTTTTATTACATCAGTTGGCATTTTTTTCAAGGCATAGCGCTAAACCTCAGGAATGCTCAAACAATTCATTTGAGCAGAGTAGAGCCAGCCGAGCTATCTGACACGCTTTTTGAAGAGCCTCATCCGAATTCCATGGCACTCGCTGGAGTGTTCCACACATGGATGGGGGGTGATGTCAGAGGGAAAGAAACAGAGGAGAGAGGAGGAGGGGTGGGAGGAGGGGGGAGGATAGGGGGGTGATGTCAGAGGGAAAGAAACAGAGGAGAGAGGAGGAGGGGTGGGAGGAGGGGGGAGGGTAGGGGGGTGATGTCAGAGGGAAAGAAACAGAGGAGAGAGGAGGGGTGGTGGGAGGAGGGGGGAGGATAGGGGGGCTTTATATGGTTTTGGGGATTCTGTTGCTTTTAGATCTTGAATTATGTTACAATTAATTTGACTAATTTAACCCCTAGGATTATGAAAAATTGTGCATGAGCTGACTAAAATAGGATTAAGGTTTACATCCTTTAAAGATTAGATTGAGGAAAGCAGTCAAACCACAATAGACAAATCCAGGGCTGAAAATCTACATCATTAATACCAATGCAAACCATTTAAATAACAAGTAAACACGGCTAGGATACATGGTTAGGGCTGTATATCCTCCAACCTGGGTAAAGAGACTGTGTTGATCTGGGTTGAGCTGTGGGCTTTCAGGTTCAGAATGCTCTGGTTAGGACTTGGAGAGGCCTGTAGGGTGTAAGTCTGTAGGGTATATTAGGTTTAATAAAAATTACACGTGTCATCACATAAAGCACTGACTGCTATTCTACATCTAGTAATGCAGGGCAACATACATATTAGGTTAGTTCTAACACATGACTACAGCGCCAGGTTTGACACTTAATTTATCCATGGACATATATAATTAGCTACTCTATGTCTAAAAAGTTCATTATTTTCTCTTTCCCTCTCTTTCTCACCCTCTCTCTCCCTCCCTCCCTCTCTCTAATAGTAAATGTTTATTTGCATTCCAAAGTGCAAGTGTTGTGCATTTGTTCAAATTATTTACATTGATGTATTTCTGTACAGGCAAGATATACACACACACACACACACACACACACACACACTATGGTTACGTCAGTGTGTTAAGTGCAGACTGATTAGTACTAGGGTCTGAACGGCCTGGGGTTAATGATGATTAATTAACATTGATACATATTAATTAGCCGTGAAAACACTTTGATCTTTTAAATCACCTCCAGATGGATAAATGAGTATTAATGTAGTACTAAATGATCAACATATGCATAAAGAAGCATATATATTTAGTAGTGAAAGATTGTTCTGCAAATATATAGAATGGATAGAATTCTGCCTCCCACTGCAGCTCTTGTTTGCCTCAGCTAAGAAAAGCTCTGGTTTCAATGGATGAGAAAGGGTAAGCCTTCAGAAAATAACCACATTTATATAGAAAACAGATTCATTCAATTTATAGAACTCATAATAAGCCACTGACGTATGCACCTTCAAAGGAAAGGTGGGAGTGTTCCTCTCTAGGAGAGACTGGGGAGTGTTCCTCTCTAGGAGAGACTGGGGAGTGTTCCTCTCTAGAAGAGACTGGGGAGTGTTCCTCTCTAGGAGAGACTGGGGAGTGTTCCTCTCTAGGAGAGACTGGGGAGTGTTCCTCTCTAGGAGAGACTGGGGAGTGTTCCTCTCTAGGAGAGACTGGGGAGTGTTCCTCTCTAGAAGAGACTGGGGAGTGTTCCTCTCTAGGAGAGACTGGGGAGTGTTCCTCTCTAGGAGAGACTGGGGAGTGTTCCTCTCTAGGAGAGACTGGGGAGTGTTCCTCTCTAGGAGAGACTGGGGAGTGTTCCTCTCTAGGAGAGACTGGGGAGTGTTCCTCTCTAGGAGAGACTGGGGAGTGTTCCTCTCTAGGAGAGACTGGGGAGTGTTCCTCTCTAGGAGAGACTGGGGAGTGTCCTCTCTAGGAGAGACTGGGGAGTGTTCCTCTCTAGGAGAGACTGGGGAGTGTTCCTCTCTAGGAGAGACTGGGGAGTGTTCCTCTCTAGGAGAGACTGGGAAGTGTTCCTCTCTAGGAGAGACTGGGGAGTGTTCCTCTCTAGGAGAGACTGGGGAGTGTTCCTCTCTAGGAGAGACTGGGGAGTGTTCCTCTCTAAGAGAGACTGGGGAGTGTTCCTCTCTAGGAGAGACTGGGGAGTGTTCCTCTCTAGGAGAGACTGGGGAGTGTTCCTCTCTAGGAGAGACTGGGGAGTGTTCCTCTCTAGGAGAGACTGGGGAGTGTTCCTCTCTAGGAGAGACTGGGGACTGTCCCTCTCTAGGAGAGACTGGGGAGTGTTCCTCTAGGAGAGACTGGGGAGTGTTCCTCTCTAGGAGAGACTGGGAAGTGTTCCTCTCTAGGAGAGACTGGGAAGTGTTCCTCTCTAGGAGAGGCTGGGGAGTGTTTCTCTAGGAGAGACTGGGGAGTGTTCCTCTAGGAGAGACTGGGGAGTTCCTCTCTAGGAGAGACTGGGAAGTGTCCCTCTCTAGGAGAGACTGGGGAGTTTTCCTCTCTAGGAGAGACTGGGGAGTGTTCCTCTCTAGGAGAGACTGGGGAGTGTTCCTCTCTAGGAGAGACTGGGGAGTGTTCCTCTCTAGGAGAGACTGGGGAGTGTTCCTCTCAAGGAGAGACTGGGGAGTGTTCCTCTCAAGGAGAGACTGGGGAGTGTTCCTCTCTAGGAGAGACTGGGAAGTGTTCCTCTCTAGGAGAGACTGGGAAGTGTTCCTCTCTAGGAGAGACTGGGGAGTGTTTCTCTCTAGGAGAGACTGGGGAGTGTTCCTCTCTAGGAGAGACTGGGAAGTGTTCCTCTAGGAGAGACTGGGGAGTGTTCCTCTCTAGGAGAGACTGGGAAGTGTTCCTCTAGGAGAGACTGGGGAGTGTTCCTCTCTAGGAGAGACTGGGAAGTGTTCCTCTCTAGGAGAGACTGGGAAGTGTTCCTCTAGGAGAGACTGGGGAGTGTTCCTCTCTAGGAGAGACTGGGGAGTGTTCCTCTCTAGGAGAGACTGGGGAGTGTTCCCTCTCTAGGAGAGACTGGGGAGTGTTCCTCTCTAGGAGAGACTGGGGAGTGTTCCTCTCTAGGAGAGACTGGGGAGTGTTCCTCTCAATGAGAGACTGGGGAGTGTTCCTCTCAAGGAGAGACTGGGGAGTGTTCCTCTCTAGGAGAGACTGGGAAGTGTTCCTCTCTAGGAGAGACTGGGGAGTGTTTCTCTCTAGGAGAGACTTGGGAGTGTTCCTCTCTAGGAGAGACTGGGGAGTGTTCCTCTCTAGGAAAGACTGGGGAGTGTTCCTCTCTAGGAGAGACTGGGGAGTGTTCCTCTCTAGGAGAGACTGGGGAGTGTTCCTCTCTAGGAGAGACTGGGGAGTGTTCCTCTCTAGGAGAGACTGGGGAGTGTTCCTCTCTAAGAGAGACTGGGGAGTGTTCCTCTCTAGGAGAGACTGGGGAGTGTTCCTCTCTAGGAGAGACTGGGGAGTGTTCCTCTCTAGGAGAGACTGGGAAGTGTTCCTCTCTAGGAGAGACTGGGAAGTGTCCCTCTCTAGGAGAGACTGGGGAGTGTTCCTCTCTAGGAGAGACTGGGGAGTGTTCCTCTCTAGGAGAGACTGGGAAGTGTTCCTCTCTAGGAGAGGATGGGGAGTGTTCCTCTCTAGGAGAGACTGGGAAGTGTTCCTCTAGGAGAGACTGGGGAGTGTTCCTCTCTAGGAGAGACTGGGGAGTGTTCCTCTCTAGGAGAGACTGGGGAGTGTTCCTCTCTAGGAGAGACTGGGGAGTGTTCCTCTCTAGGAGAGACTGGGGAGTGTTCCTCTCTAGGAGAGACTGGGGAGTGTTCCTCTCTAGGAGAGACTGGGGAGTGTTCCTCTCTAGGAGAGACTGGGGAGTGTTCCTCTCAATGAGAGACTGGGGAGTGTTCCTCTCAAGGAGAGACTGGGGAGTGTTCCTCTCTAGGAGAGACTGGGAAGTGTTCCTCTCTAGGAGAGACTGGGGAGTGTTTCTCTCTAGGAGAGACTTGGGAGTGTTCCTCTCTAGGAGAGACTGGGGAGTGTTCCTCTCTAGGAAAGACTGGGGAGTGTTCCTCTCTAGGAGAGACTGGGGAGTGTTCCTCTCTAGGAGAGACTGGGAAGTGTTCCTCTAGGAGAGACTGGGGAGTGTTCCTCTCTAGGAGAGACTGGGGAGTGTTCCTCTCTAGAAGAGACTGGGGAGTGTTCCTCTCTAGGAGAGACTGGGGAGTGTTCCTCTCTAGGAGAGACTGGGGAGTGTTCCTCTCTAGGAGAGACTGGGGAGTGTTCCTCTCAATGAGAGACTGGGGAGTGTTCCTCTCAAGGAGAGACTGGGGAGTGTTCCTCTCTAGGAGAGACTGGGAAGTGTTCCTCTCTAGGAGAGACTGGGGAGTGTTTCTCTCTAGGAGAGACTTGGGAGTGTTCCTCTCTAGGAGAGACTGGGGAGTGTTCCTCTCTAGGAAAGACTGGGGAGTGTTCCTCTCTAGGAGAGACTGGGGAGTGTTCCTCTCTAGGAGAGACTGGGGAGTGTTCCTCTCTAGGAGAGACTGGGGAGTGTTCCTCTCTAGGAGAGACTGGGAAGTGTTCCTCTAGGAGAGACTGGGGAGTGTTCCTCTCTAGGAGAGACTGGGAAGTGTTCCTCTCTAGGAGAGACTGGGGAGTGTTCCTCTCTAAGAGAGACTGGGGAGTGTTCCTCTCTAGGAGAGACTGGGGAGTGTTCCTCTCTAAGAGAGACTGGGGAGTGTTCCTCTCTAGGAGAGACTGGGGAGTGTTCCTCTCTAGGAGAGACTGGGGAGTGTTCCTCTCTAGGAGAGACTGGGAAGTGTTCCTCTCTAGGAGAGACTGGGAAGTGTCCCTCTCTAGGAGAGACTGGGGAGTGTTCCTCTCTAGGAGAGACTGGGGAGTGTTCCTCTCTAGGAGAGACTGGGAAGTGTTCCTCTCTAGGAGAGGATGGGGAGTGTTCCTCTCTAGGAGAGACTGGGAAGTGTTCCTCTAGGAGAGACTGGGGAGTGTTCCTCTCTAGGAGAGACTGGGGAGTGTTCCTCTCTAGGAGAGACTGGGGAGTGTTCCTCTCTAGGAGAGACTGGGGAGTGTTCCTCTCTAGGAGAGACTGGGGAGTGTTCCTCTCTAGGAGAGACTGGGGAGTGTTCCTCTCTAGGAGAGACTGGGGAGTGTTCCTCTCAATGAGAGACTGGGGAGTGTTCCTCTCAAGGAGAGACTGGGAAGTGTTCCTCTCTAGGAGAGACTGGGGAGTGTTTCTCTCTAGGAGAGACTTGGGAGTGTTCCTCTCTAGGAGAGACTGGGGAGTGTTCCTCTCTAGGAAAGACTGGGGAGTGTTCCTCTCTAGGAGAGACTGGGGAGTGTTCCTCTCTAGGAGAGACTGGGAAGTGTTCCTCTAGGCGAGACTGGGGAGTGTTCCTCTCTAGGAGAGACTGGGGAGTGTTCCTCTCTAGAAGAGACTGGGAGTGTTCCTCTCTAGGAGAGACTGGGGAGTGTTCCTCTCTAGGAGAGACTGGGGAGTGTTCCTCTCTAGGAGAGACTGGGGAGTGTTCCTCTCTAGGAGAGACTGGGGAGTGTTCCTCTCTAGAAGAGACTGGGGAGTGTTCCTCTCTAGGAGAGACTGGGGAGTGTTCCTCTCTAGGAGAGACTGGGAAGTGTTCCTCTCTAGGAGAGACTGGGGAGTGTTTCTCTCTAGGAGAGACTGGGGAGTGTTCCTCTCTAGGAGAGACTGGGGAGTGTCCCTCTCTAGGAGAGACTGGGGAGTGTTCCTCTCTAGGAGAGACTGGGGAGTGTTCCTCTCTAGGAGAGACTGGGGAGTGTTCCTCTCTAGGAGAGTCTGGGAAGTGTTCCTCTCTAGGAGAGACTGGGAAGTGTTCCTCTAGGAGAGACTGGGGAGTGTTCTTCTCTAGGAGAGACTGGGGAGTGTTCCCTCTCTAGGAGAGACTGGGGAGTGTTCCTCTCTAGGAGAGACTGGGGAGTGGTTCCTCTCTAGGAGAGACTGGGGAGTGTTTCTCTCTAGGACAGACTGGGGAGTGTTCCCCTCTAGGAGAGACTGGGGAGTGTTCCTCTCTAGGAGAGGCTGGGGAGTGTTCCTCTCTAGGAGAGACTGGGGAGTGTTCCTCTCTAGGAAAGACTGGGGAGTGTTCCTCTCTAGGAGAGACTGGGGAGTGTTCCTCTCTAGGAGAGACTGGGAAGTGTTCCTCTAGGAGAGACTGGGGAGTGTTCCTCTCTAGGAGAGACTGGGAAGTGTTCCTCTAGGAGAGACTGGGGAGTGTTCCTCTCTAGGAGAGACTGGGAAGTGTTCCTCTCTAGGAGAGACTGGGGAGTGTTCCTCTCTAAGAGAGACTGGGGAGTGTTCCTCTCTAGGAGAGACTGGGGAGTGTTCCTCTCTAAGAGAGACTGGGGAGTGTTCCTCTCTAGGAGAGACTGGGGAGTGTTCCTCTCTAGGAGAGACTGGGGAGTGTTCCTCTCTAGGAGAGACTGGGAAGTGTTCCTCTCTAGGAGAGACTGGGAAGTGTCCCTCTCTAGGAGAGACTGGGGAGTGTTCCTCTCTAGGAGAGACTGGGGAGTGTTCCTCTCTAGGAGAGACTGGGAAGTGTTCCTCTCTAGGAGAGGATGGGGAGTGTTCCTCTCTAGGAGAGACTGGGAAGTGTTCCTCTAGGAGAGACTGGGGAGTGTTCCTCTCTAGGAGAGACTGGGGAGTGTTCCTCTCTAGGAGAGACTGGGGAGTGTTCCTCTCTAGGAGAGACTGGGGAGTGTTCCTCTCTAGGAGAGACTGGGGAGTGTTCCTCTCTAGGAGAGACTGGGGAGTGTTCCTCTCTAGGAGAGACTGGGGAGTGTTCCTCTCTAGGAGAGACTGGGGAGTGTTCCTCTCAATGAGAGACTGGGGAGTGTTCCTCTCAAGGAGAGACTGGGAAGTGTTCCTCTCTAGGAGAGACTGGGGAGTGTTTCTCTCTAGGAGAGACTTGGGAGTGTTCCTCTCTAGGAGAGACTGGGGAGTGTTCCTCTCTAGGAAAGACTGGGGAGTGTTCCTCTCTAGGAGAGACTGGGGAGTGTTCCTCTCTAGGAGAGACTGGGAAGTGTTCCTCTAGGAGAGACTGGGGAGTGTTCCTCTCTAGGAGAGACTGGGGAGTGTTCCTCTCTAGAAGAGACTGGGGAGTGTTCCTCTCTAGGAGAGACTGGGGAGTGTTCCTCTCTAGGAGAGACTGGGGAGTGTTCCTCTCTAGGAGAGACTGGGGAGTGTTCCTCTCTAGGAGAGACTGGGGAGTGTTCCTCTCTAGAAGAGACTGGGGAGTGTTCCTCTCTAGGAGAGACTGGGGAGTGTTCCTCTCTAGGAGAGACTGGGAAGTGTTCCTCTCTAGGAGAGACTGGGGAGTGTTTCTCTCTAGGAGAGACTGGGGAGTGTTCCTCTCTAGGAGAGACTGGGGAGTGTCCCTCTCTAGGAGAGACTGGGGAGTGTTCCTCTCTAGGAGAGACTGGGGAGTGTTCCTCTCTAGGAGAGACTGGGGAGTGTTCCTCTCTAGGAGAGTCTGGGAAGTGTTCCTCTCTAGGAGAGACTGGGAAGTGTTCCTCTAGGAGAGACTGGGGAGTGTTCTTCTCTAGGAGAGACTGGGGAGTGTTCCTCTCTAGGAGAGACTGGGGAGTGTTCCTCTCTAGGAGAGACTGGGGAGTGGTTCCTCTCTAGGAGAGACTGGGGAGTGTTTCTCTCTAGGACAGACTGGGGAGTGTTCCCCTCTAGGAGAGACTGGGGAGTGTTCCTCTCTAGGAGAGGCTGGGGAGTGTTCCTCTCTAGGAGAGACTGTGAAGTGTTCCTCTCTCGGAGAGACTGTGAAGTGTTCCTCTTTAGGAGAGACTGGTGAGTGTTCCTTTCAAGGAGAGACTGGGGAGTGTTCCTCTCTAGGAGAGACTGGGGAGTGTTCCTCTCTAGGAGAGACTGGGGAGTGTTCCTCTCTAGGAGAGACTGGGGAGTGTTCCTCTCTAGGAGAGACTGGGGAGTGTCCTCTCTAGGAGAGACTGGGGAGTGTTCCTCTCTAGGAGAGACTGGGGAGTGTTCCTCTCTAGGAGAGACTGGGGAGTGTTCCTCTCTAGGAGAGACTGGGAAGTGTTCCTCTCTAGGAGAGACTGGGGAGTGATCCTCTCTAGGAGAGACTGGGGAGTGTTCCTCTCTAGGAGAGACTGGGGAGTGTTCCTCTCTAGGAGAGACTGGGGAGTGTTCCTCTCTAGGAGAGACTGGGGAGTGTTCCTCTCTAGGAGAGACTGGGGAGTGTTCCTCTCTAGGAGAGACTGGGAAGTGTTCCTCTCTAGGAGAGACTGGGGAGTGATCCTCTCTAGGAGAGACTGGGGAGTGTTCCTCTCTAGGAGAGACTGGGGAGTGTTCCTCTCTAGGAGAGACTGGGGAGTGTTCCTCTCTAGGAGAGACTGGGGAGTGTTCCTCTCTAGGAGAGACTGGGGAGTGTTCCTCTCTAGGAGAGACTGGGGAGTGTTCCTCTCTAGGAGAGACTGGGGAGTGTTCCTCTCTAGGAGAGACTGGGGAGTGTTCCTCTCTAGGAGAGACTGGGGACCGTCCCTCTCTAGGAGAGACTGGGGAGTGTTCCTCTAGGAGAGACTGGGGAGTGTTCCTCTCTAGGAGAGACTGGGAAGTGTTCCACTCTAGGAGAGACTGGGAAGTGTTCCTCTCTAGGAGAGGCTGGGGAGTGTTCCTCTAGGAGAGACTGGGGAGTGTTCCTCTAGGAGAGACTGGGGAGTTCCTCTCTAGGAGAGACTGGGAAGTGTCCCTCTCTAGGAGAGACTGGGGAGTGTTCCTCTCTAGGAGAGACTGGGGAGTGTTCCTCTCTAGGAGAGACTGGGGAGTGTTCCTCTCTAGGAGAGACTGGGGAGTGTTCCTCTCTAGGAGAGACTGGGGAGTGTTCCTCTCAAGGAGAGACTGGGGAGTGTTCCTCTCTAGGAGAGACTGGGGAGTGTTCCTCTCTAGGAGAGACTGGGAAGTGTTCCTCTCTAGGAGAGACTGGGAAGTGTTCCTCTCTAGGAGAGACTGGGGAGTGTTTCTCTCTAGGAGAGACTGGGGAGTGTTCCTCTCTAGGAGAGACTGGGGAGTGTTCCTCTCTAGGAGAGACTGGGGAGTGTTCCTCTCTAGGAGAGACTGGGAAGTGTTCCTCTAGGAGAGACTGGGGAGTGTTCCTCTCTAGGAGAGACTGGGAAGTGTTCCTCTCTAGGAGAGACTGGGAAGTGTTCCTCTAGGAGAGACTGGGGAGTGTTCCTCTCTAGGAGAGACTGGGGAGTGTTCCTCTCTAGGAGAGACTGGGGAGTGTTCCCTCTCTAGGAGAGACTGGGGAGTGTTCCTCTCTAGGAGAGACTGGGGAGTGTTCCTCTCTAGGAGAGACTGGGGAGTGTTCCTCTCAAGGAGAGACTGGGGAGTGTTCCTCTCTAGGAGAGACTGGGAAGTGTTCCTCTCTAGGAGAGACTGGGAAGTGTTCCTCTCTAGGAGAGACTGGGGACCGTCCCTCTCTAGGAGAGACTGGGGAGTGTTCCTCTAGGAGAGACTGGGGAGTGTTCCTCTCTAGGAGAGACTGGGAAGTGTTCCACTCTAGGAGAGACTGGGAAGTGTTCCTCTCTAGGAGAGGCTGGGGAGTGTTCCTCTAGGAGAGACTGGGGAGTGTTCCTCTAGGAGAGACTGGGGAGTTCCTCTCTAGGAGAGACTGGGAAGTGTCCCTCTCTAGGAGAGACTCGGGAGTGTTCCTCTCTAGGAGAGACTGGGGAGTGTTCCTCTCTAGGAGAGACTGGGGAGTGTTCCTCTCTAGGAGAGACTGGGGAGTGTTCCTCTCTAGGAGAGACTGGGGAGTGTTCCTCTCAAGGAGAGACTGGGGAGTGTTCCTCTCTAGGAGAGACTGGGGAGTGTTCCTCTCTAGGAGAGACTGGGAAGTGTTCCTCTCTAGGAGAGACTGGGAAGTGTTCCTCTCTAGGAGAGACTGGGGAGTGTTTCTCTCTAGGAGAGACTGGGGAGTGTTCCTCTCTAGGAGAGACTGGGGAGTGTTCCTCTCTAGGAGAGACTGGGGAGTGTTCCTCTCTAGGAGAGACTGGGAAGTGTTCCTCTAGGAGAGACTGGGGAGTGTTCCTCTCTAGGAGAGACTGGGAAGTGTTCCTCTCTAGGAGAGACTGGGAAGTGTTCCTCTAGGAGAGACTGGGGAGTGTTCCTCTCTAGGAGAGACTGGGGAGTGTTCCTCTCTAGGAGAGACTGGGGAGTGTTCCTCTCTAGGAGAGACTGGGGAGTGTTCCTCTCTAGGAGAGACTGGGGAGTGTTCCTCTCTAGGAGAGACTGGGGAGTGTTCCTCTCAAGGAGAGACTGGGGAGTGTTCCTCTCTAGGAGAGACTGGGAAGTGTTCCTCTCTAGGAGAGACTGGGAAGTGTTCCTCTCTAGGAGAGACTGGGGAGTGTTTCTCTCTAGGAGAGACTGGGGAGTGTTCCTCTCTAGGAGAGACTGGGGAGTGTTCCTCTCTAGGAAAGACTGGGGAGTGTTCCTCTCTAGGAGAGACTGGGGAGTGTTCCTCTCTAGGAGAGACTGGGGAGTGTTCCTCTCTAGGAGAGACTGGGGAGTGTTCCTCTCTAGGAGAGACTGGAAAGTGTTCCTCTAGGAGAGACTGGGGAGTGTTCCTCTCTAGGAGAGACTGGGAAGTGTTCCTCTCTAGGAGAGACTGGGGAGTGTTCCTCTCTAAGAGAGACTGGGGAGTGTTCCTCTCTAGGAGAGACTGGGGAGTGTTCCTCTCTAAGAGAGACTGGGGAGTGTTCCTCTCTAGGAGAGACTGGGGAGTGTTCCTCTCTAGGAGAGACTGGGGAGTGTTCCTCCATAGGAGAGACTGGGAAGTGTTCCTCTCTAGGAGAGACTGGGAAGTGTCCCTCTCTAGGAGAGACTGGGGAGTGTTCCTCTCTAGGAGAGACTGGGGAGTGTTCCTCTCTAGGAGAGACTGGGAAGTGTTCCTCTCTAGGAGAGGCTGGGGAGTGTTCCTCTCTAGGAGAGACTGGGGAGTGTTCCTCTCTAGGAGAGACTGGGGAGTGTTCCTCTCTAGGAGAGACTGGGGAGTGTTCCTCTCTAGGAGAGACTGGGGAGTGTTCCTCTCTAGGAGAGACTGGGGAGTGTTCCTCTCTAGGAGAGACTGGGAAGTGTTCCTCTCTAGGAGAGGCTGGGGAGTGTTCCTCTCTAGGAGAGACTGGGGAGTGTTCCTCTCTAGGAGAGACTGGGGAGTGTTCCTCTCAAGGAGAGACTGGGGAGTGTTCCTCTCTAGGAGAGACTGGGGAGTGTTCCTCTCAAGGAGAGACTGGGGAGTGTTCCTCTCTAGGAGAGACTGGGAAGTGTTCCTCTCTAGGAGAGACTGGGAAGTGTTCCTCTCTAGGAGAGACTGGGGACCGTCCCTCTCTAGGAGAGACTGGGGAGTGTTCCTCTAGGAGAGACTGGGGAGTGTTCCTCTCTAGGAGAGACTGGGAAGTGTTCCACTCTAGGAGAGACTGGGAAGTGTTCCTCTCTAGGAGAGGCTGGGGAGTGTTCCTCTAGGAGAGACTGGGGAGTGTTCCTCTAGGAGAGACTGGGGAGTTCCTCTCTAGGAGAGACTGGGAAGTGTCCCTCTAGGAGAGACTGGGGAGTGTTCCTCTCTAGGAGAGACTGGGGAGTGTTCCTCTCTAGGAGAGACTGGGGAGTGTTCCTCTCTAGGAGAGACTGGGGAGTGTTCCTCTCTAGGAGAGACTGGGGAGTGTTCCTCTCTAGGAGAGACTGGGGAGTGTTCCTCTCAAGGAGAGACTGGGGAGTGTTCCTCTCTAGGAGAGACTGGGGAGTGTTCCTCTCTAGGAGAGACTGGGAAGTGTTCCTCTCTAGGAGAGACTGGGAAGTGTTCCTCTCTAGGAGAGACTGGGGAGTGTTTCTCTCTAGGAGAGACTGGGGAGTGTTCCTCTCTAGGAGAGACTGGGGAGTGTTCCTCTCTAGGAGAGACTGGGGAGTGTTCCTCTCTAGGAGAGACTGGGAAGTGTTCCTCTAGGAGAGACTGGGGAGTGTTCCTCTCTAGGAGAGACTGGGAAGTGTTCCTCTCTAGGAGAGACTGGGAAGTGTTCCTCTAGGAGAGACTGGGAGTGTTCCTCTCTAGGAGAGACTGGGGAGTGTTCCTCTCTAGGAGAGACTGGGGAGTGTTCCTCTCTAGGAGAGGAGAGACTGGGGAGTGTTTCCTCTCTCAAGGAGAGACTGGGGAGTGTTCCTCTCTAGGAGAGACTGGGGAGTGTTCCTCTCTAGGAGAGACTGGGGAGTGTTCCTCTCTAGGAGAGACTGGGAAGTGTTCCTCTCTAGGAGAGACTGGGGAGTGTTCCTCTCTAGGAGAGACTGGGGAGTGTTCCTCTCTAGGAGAGACTGGGGAGTGTTCCTCTCTAGGAGAGACTGGGGAGTGAGAGACTGGGGAGTGTTCCTCTCTAGGAGAGACTGGGGAGTGTTCCTCTCTAGGAGAGACTGGGAGTGTTCCTCTCTAGGAGAGACTGGGGAGTGTTCCTCTCTAGGAGAGACTGGGAAGTGTTCCTCTCTAGGAGAGACTGGGGAGTGTTCCTCTCTAGGAGAGACTGGGAAGTGTTCCTCTCTAGGAGAGACTGGGGAGTGTTCCTCTCTAGGAGAGACTAGGAGAGACTGGGGAGTGTTCCTCTCTAGGAGAGACTGGGGAGTGTTCCTCTCTAGGAGAGACTAGGAGAGGGGAGTGTTCCTCTCTAGGAGAGACTGGGGAGTGTTCCTCTCTAGGAGAGACTGGGGAGTGTTCCTCTCTAGGAGAGACTGGGGAGTGTTCCTCTCTAGGAGAGACTGGGGAGACTGTGTTCCTCTCTAGGAGAGACTGGGGAGTGTTCCTCTCTAGGAGAGACTGGGAGTGTTCCTCTCTAGGAGAGACTGGGGAGTGTTCCTCTCTAGGAGAGACTGGGGAGTGTTCCTCTCTAGGAGAGACTGGGGAGTGTTCCTCTCTAGGAGAGACTGGGGAGTGTTCCTCTCTAGGAGAGACTGGGAGTGTTCCTCTCTAGGAGAGACTGGGGAGTGTTCCTCTCTAGGAGAGACTGGGGAGTGTTCCTCTCTAGGAGAGAGTGTTCCTCTCTAGGGAGTGTTCCTCTCTAGGAGAGACTGGGGAGTGTTCCTCTCTAGGAGAGACTGGGAGTGTTCCTCTCTAGGAGAGACTGGGGAGTGTTCCTCTCTAGGAGAGACTGGGGAGTGTTCCTCTCTAGGAGAGACTGGGGAGTGTTCCTCTCTAGGAGAGACTGGGGAGTGTTCCTCTCTAGGAGAGACTGGGGAGTGTTCCTCTCTAGGAGAGACTGGGGAGTGTTCCTCTCTAGGAGAGACTGGGGAGTGGGGAGTGTTCCTCTCTAGGAGAGACTGGGGAGTGTTCCTCTCTAGGAGAGACTGGGGAGTGTTCCTCTCTAGGAGAGACTGGGGAGTGTTCCTCTCTAGGAGAGACTGGGGAGTGTTCCTCTCTAGGAGAGACTGGGGAGTGTTCCTCTCAAGGAGAGACTGGGGAGTGTTCCTCTCTAGGAGAGACTGGGAGTGTTCCTCTCTAGGAGAGACTGGGAGTGTTCCTCTCTAGGAGAGACTGGGGAGTGTTCCTCTCTAGGAGAGACTGGGGAGTGTTCCTCTCTAGGAGAGACTGGGGAGTGTTCCTCTAGGAGAGACTAGTGTTCTCTCTAGGAGAGACTGGGGAGTGTTCCTCTCTAGGAGAGACTGGGGAGTGTTCCTCTCTAGGAGAGACTGGGAAGTGTTCCTCTCTAGGAGAGACTGGGGAGTGTTCCTCTCTAGGAGAGACTGGGGAGTGTTCCTCTCTAGGAGAGACTGGGAGTGTTCCTCTCTAGGAGAGACTGGGGAGTGTTCCTCTCTAGGAGAGACTGGGGAGTGTTCCTCTCAAGGAGAGACTGGGGAGTGTTCCTCTCTAGGGAGAGACTGGGAAGTGTTCCTCTCTAGGAGAGACTGGGGAAGTGTTCCTCTCTAGGAGAGACTGGGGAGTGTTTCTCTCTAGGAGAGACTGGGGAGTGTTCCTCTCTAGGAGAGACTGGGGAGTGTTCCTCTCTAGGAAAGACTGGGGAGTGTTCCTCTCTAGGAGAGACTGGGGAGTGTTCCTCTCTAGGAGAGACTGGGGAGTGTTCCTCTCTAGGAGAGACTGGGGAGTGTTCCTCTCTAGGAGAGACTGGGGAGTGTTCCTCTAGGAGAGACTGGGAGTGTTCCTCTCTAGGAGAGACTGGGAAGTGTTCCTCTCTAGGAGAGACTGGGGAGTGTTCCTCTCTAAGGAGAGACTGGGGAGTGTTCCTCTCTAGGAGAGACTGGGGAGTGTTCCTCTCTAGGAGAGACTGGGGAGTGTTCCTCTCTAGGAGAGACTGGGGAGTGTTCCTCTCTAGGAGAGACTGGGAGTGTTCCTCTCTAGGAGAGACTGGGGAGTGTTCCTCTAGGAGAGACTAGTGAGGAGACTGGGGAGTGTTCCTCTCTAGGAGAGACTGGGGAGTGTTCCTCTCTAGGAGAGACTGGGAAGTGTTCCTCTCTAGGAGAGACTGGGGAGTGTTCCTCTCTAGGAGAGACTGGGGAGTGTTCCTCTCTAGGAGAGACTGGGGAGTGTTCCTCTCTAGGAGAGACTGGGAGTGTTCCTCTCTAGGAGAGACTGGGGAGTGTTCCTCTCTAGGAGAGACTGGGGAGTGTTCCTCTCTAGGAGAGACTGGGGAGTGTTCCTCTCTAGGAGAGACTGGGGAGTGTTCCTCTAGGAGAGACTGTGGAGTGTTCCTCTCTAGGAGAGACTGGGGAGTGTTCCTCTCTAGGAGAGACTGGGAAGTGTTCCTCTCTAGGAGAGACTGGGAAGTGTTCCTCTCTAGGAGGAGAGACTAGGGAGGGGAGTGTTCCTCTCTAGGAGAGACTGGGGAGTGTTCCTCTCTAGGAGAGACTGGGGAGTGTTCCTCTCTAGGAAAGACTGGGGAGTGTTCCTCTCTAGGAGAGACTGGGGAGTGTTCCTCTCAAGGAGAGACTGGGGAGTGTTCCTCTCTAGGAGAGACTGGGAGTGTTCCTCTCTAGGAGAGACTGGGAAGTGTTCCTCTCTAGGAGAGACTGGGAAGTGTCCCTCTCTAGGAGACTGGGGAGTGTTCCTCTCTAGGAGAGGGGGAGTGTTCCTCTCTAGGAGAGACTGGGAAGTGTTCCTCTCTAGGAGAGGCTGGGGAGTGTTCCTCTCTAGGAGAGACTGGGAAGTGTTCCTCTAGGAGAGACTGGGGAGTGTTCCTCTCTAGGAGAGACTGGGGAGTGTTTCTCTAGGAGAGACTGGGGAGTGTTCCTCTCTAGGAGAGACTGTGGAGTGTTCCTCTCTAGGAGAGACTGGGGAGTGTTCCTCTCTAGGAGAGACTGGGAAGTGTTCCTCTCTAGGAGAGACTGGGAAGTGTTCCTCTCTAGGAGAGACTGGGGAGTGTTCCTCTCTAGGAGAGACTGGGGAGTGTTCCTCTCTAGGAGAGACTGGGGAGTGTTCCTCTCTAGGAGAGACTGGGGAGTGTTCCTCTCTAGGAGAGACTGGGGAGTGTTCCTCTCAAGGAGAGACTGGGGAGTGTTCCTCTCTAGGAGAGACTGGGAAGTGTTCCTCTCTAGGAGAGACTGGGAAGTGTTCCTCTCTAGGAGAGACTGGGGAGTGTTTCTCTCTAGGAGAGACTGGGGAGTGTTCCTCTCTAGGAGAGACTGGGGAGTGTTCCTCTCTAGGAAAGACTGGGGAGTGTTCCTCTCTAGGAGAGACTGGGGAGTGTTCCTCTCTAGGAGAGACTGGGGAGTGTTCCTCTCTAGGAGAGACTGGGGAGTGTTCCTCTCTAGGAGAGACTGGAAAGTGTTCCTCTAGGAGAGACTGGGGAGTGTTCCTCTCTAGGAGAGACTGGGAAGTGTTCCTCTCTAGGAGAGACTGGGGAGTGTTCCTCTCTAAGAGAGACTGGGGAGTGTTCCTCTCTAGGAGAGACTGGGGAGTGTTCCTCTCTAAGAGAGACTGGGGAGTGTTCCTCTCTAGGAGAGACTGGGGAGTGTTCCTCTCTAGGAGAGACTGGGGAGTGTTCCTCCATAGGAGAGACTGGGAAGTGTTCCTCTCTAGGAGAGACTGGGAAGTGTCCCTCTCTAGGAGAGACTGGGGAGTGTTCCTCTCTAGGAGAGACTGGGGAGTGTTCCTCTCTAGGAGAGACTGGGAAGTGTTCCTCTCTAGGAGAGGCTGGGGAGTGTTCCTCTCTAGGAGAGACTGGGGAGTGTTCCTCTCTAGGAGAGACTGGGGAGTGTTCCTCTCTAGGAGAGACTGGGGAGTGTTCCTCTCTAGGAGAGACTGGGGAGTGTTCCTCTCTAGGAGAGACTGGGGAGTGTTCCTCTCTAGGAGAGACTGGGGAGTGTTCCTCTCAAGGAGAGACTGGGGAGTGTTCCTCTCTAGGAGAGACTGTGGAGTGTTCCTCTCTAGGAGAGACTGGGGAGTGTTCCTCTCTAGGAGAGACTGGGAAGTGTTCCTCTCTAGGAGAGACTGGGAAGTGTCCCTCTCTAGGAGAGACTGGGGAGTGTTCCTCTCTAGGAGAGACTGGGGAGTGTTCCTCTCTAGGAGAGACTGGGAAGTGTTCCTCTCTAGGAGAGGCTGGGGAGTGTTCCTCTCTAGGAGAGACTGGGAAGTGTTCCTCTAGGAGAGACTGGGGAGTGTTCCTCTCTAGGAGAGACTGGGGAGTGTTCCTCTCTAGGAGAGACTGGGGAGTGTTCCTCTCTAGGAGAGACTGGGGAGTGTTCCTCTCTAGGAGAGACTGGGGAGTGTTCCTCTCTAGGAGAGACTGGGGAGTGGTCCTCTCTAGGAGAGACTGGGGAGTGTTCCTCTCTAGGAGAGACTGGGGAGTGTTCCTCTCTAGGAGAGACTGGGGAGTGTTCCTCTCTAGGAGAGACTGGGGAGTGTTCCTCTCAAGGAGAGACTGGGGAGTGTTCCTCTCAAGGAGAGACTGGGGAGTGTTCCTCTCTAGGAGAGACTGGGAAGTGTTCCTCTCTAGGAGAGACTGGGGAGTGTTCCTCTCTAGGAGAGACTGGGGAGTGTCCTCTCTAGGAAAGACTGGGGAGTGTTCCTCTCTAGGAGAGACTGGGGAGTGTTCCTCTCTAGGAAAGACTGGGGAGTGTTCCTCTCTAGGAGAGACTGGGGAGTGTTCCTCTCTAGGAGAGACTGGGGAGTGTCCCTCTCTAGGAGAGACTGGGGAGTGTTCCTCTCTAGGAGAGACTGGGGAGTGTTCCTCTCTAGGAGAGACTGGGGAGTGTTCCTCTCTAGGAGAGTCTGGGAAGTGTTCCTCTCTAGGAGAGACTGGGAAGTGTTCCTCTAGGAGAGACTGGGGAGTGTTCTTCTCTAGGAGAGACTGGGGAGTGTTCCCTCTCTAGGAGAGACTGGGGAGTGTTCCTCTCTAGGAGAGACTGGGGAGTGGTTCCTCTCTAGGAGAGACTGGGGAGTGTTTCTCTCTAGGACAGACTGGGGAGTGTTCCCCTCTAGGAGAGACTGGGGAGTGTTCCTCTCTAGGAGAGGCTGGGGAGTGTTCCTCTCTAGGAGAGACTGTGAAGTGTTCCTCTCTCGGAGAGACTGTGAAGTGTTCCTCTTTAGGAGAGACTGGTGAGTGTTCCTTTCAAGGAGAGACTGGGGAGTGTTCCTTTCTAGGTGAGACTGGGGAGTGTTCCTCTCTAGGAGAGACTGGGGAGTGTTTCTCTCTCGGAGAGATTGGGGAGTGTTCCTCTCTAGGAGAGAATGGGAAGGGTTCCTCTCTAGGAGAGACTGGGGAGTGTTCCCCTCTAGGAGAGACTGGGGAGTGTTCCTCTCTAGGAGAGGCTGGGGAGTGTTCCTCTCTAGGTGAGGCTGGGGAGTGTTCCTCTCTAGGACAGACTGTGAAGTGTCCCTCTCGAGGAGAGACTGGGGAGTGTTCCTCTCTAGGAGAGACTGGGGAGTGTTCCTTTCTAGGAGAGCCTGGGGAGTCTTCCTCTCTAGGAGAGACTGGGGAGTGTTCCTCTCTAGGAGAGACTGGGGAGTGTTCCTCTCTAGGAGAGACTGGGAAGTGTTCCTCTCTAGGAGAGGCTGGGGAGTGTTCCTCTCTAGGAGAGACTGGGGAGTGTTCCTCTCTAGGAGAGACTGGGGAGCGTTCCTCTCTAGGAGAGACTGGGGAGTGTGCCTCTCTAGGAGAGACTGGGGAGTGTTCCTCTCTAGGAGAGACTGGGGAGTGTTCCTCTCTAGGAGATACTGGGGAGTGTTCCTCTCTAGGAGAGACTGGGGAGTGTTCCTCTCTAGGAGAGACTGGGAAGTGTTCCTCTCTAGGAGAGACTGGGAAGTGTTCCTCTCTAGGAGAGACTGGGAAGTGTTCCTCTAGGAGAGACTGGGGAGTGTTCCTCTCTAGGAGAGACTGGGGAGTGTTCCTCTCTAGGAGAGACTGGGAAGTGTTCCTCTCTAGGAGAGGCTGGGGAGTGTTCCTCTCTAGGAGAGACTGAGAAGTGTTCCTCTAGGAGAGACTGGGGAGTGTTCCTCTCTAGGAGAGACTGGGAAGTGTCCCTCTCTAGGAGAGACTGGGGAGTGTTCCTCTCTAGGAGAGACTGGGGAGTGTTCCTCTCTAGGAGAGACGGGGGAGTGTTCCTCTCTAGGAGAGACTGGGAAGTGTTCCTCTCTAGGAGAGGCTGGGGAGTGTTCCTCTCTAGGAGAGACTGGGAAGTGTTCCTCTAGGAGAGACTGGGGAGTGTTACTCTCTAGGAGAGACTGGGGAGTGTTCCTCTCTAGGAGAGACTGGGGAGTGTTCCTCTCTAGGAGAGACTGGGGAGTGTTCCTCTCTAGGAGAGACTGGGGAGTGTTCCTCTCCAGGAGAGACTGGGGAGTGTTCCTCTCTAGGAGAGACTGGGGAGTGTTCCTCTCAAGGAGAGACTGGGGAGTGTTCCTCTCAAGGAGAGACTGGGGAGTGTTCCTCTCTAGGAGAGACTGGGAAGTGTTCCTCTCTAGGAGAGACTGGGAAGTGTTCCTCTCTAGGAGAGACTGGGGAGTGTTTCTCTCTAGGAGAGACTGGGGAGTGTTCCTCTCTAGGAGAGACTTGGGAGTGTTCCTCTCTAGGAGAGACTGGGGAGTGTTCCTCTCTAGGAGAGACTGGGAAGTGTTCCTCTAGGAGAGACTGGGGAGTGTTCCTCTCTAGGAGAGACTGGGGAGTGTTCCTCTCTAGGAGAGACTGGGGAGTGTTCCCTCTCTAGGAGAGACTGGGGAGTGTTCCTCTCTAGGAGAGACTGGGGAGTGTTCCTCTCTAGGAGAGACTGGGGAGTGTTCCTCTCAAGGAGAGACTGGGGAGTGTTCCTCTCAAGGAGAGACTGGGGAGTGTTCCTCTCTAGGAGAGACTGGGAAGTGTTCCTCTCTAGGAGAGACTGGGAAGTGTTCCTCTCTAGGAGAGACTGGGGAGTGTTTCTCTCTAGGAGAGACTGGGGAGTGTTCCTCTCTAGGAGAGACTGGGGAGTGTTCCTCTCTAGGAAAGACTGGGGAGTGTTCCTCTCTAGGAGAGACTGGGGAGTGTTCCTCTCTAGGAGAGACTGGGGAGTGTTCCTCTCTAGGAGAGACTGGGGAGTGTTCCTCTCTAGGAGAGACTGGGGAGTGTTCTTCTCTAGGAGAGACTGGGAAGTGTTCCTCTCTAGGAGAGGCTGGGGAGTGTTCCTCTCTAGGAGAGACTGGGAAGTGTTCCTTTAGGAGAGACTGGGGAGTGTTCCTCTCTAAGAGAGACTGGGGAGTGTTCCTCTCTAGGAGAGACTGGGGAGTGTTCCTCTCTAGGAGAGACTGGGGAGTGTTCCTCTCTAGGAGAGACTGGGAAGTGTTCCTCTCTAGGAGAGACTGGGAAGTGTCCCTCTCTAGGAGAGACTGGGAAGTGTTCCTCTCTAGGAGAGACTGGGAAGTGTTCCTCTAGGAGAGACTGGGGAGTGTTCCTCTCTAGGAGAGACTGGGGAGTGTTCCTCTCTAGGAGAGACTGGGGAGTGTTCCCACTCTAGGAGAGACTGGGGAGTGTTCCTCTCTAGGAGAGACTGGGGAGTGTTCCTCTCTAGGAGAGACTGGGGAGTGTTCCTCTCAAGGAGAGACTGGGGAGTGTTCCTCTCAAGGAGAGACTGGGGAGTGTTCCTCTCTAGGAGAGACTGGGAAGTGTTCCTCTCTAGGAGAGACTGGGAAGTGTTCCTCTCTAGGAGAGACTGGGGAGTGTTTCTCTCTAGGAGAGACTGGGGAGTGTTCCTCTCTAGGAGAGACTGGGGAGTGTTCCTCTCTAGGAAAGACTGGGGAGTGTTCCTCTCTAGGAGAGACTGGGGAGTGTTCCTCTCTAGGAGAGACTGGGGAGTGTTCCTCTCTAGGAGAGACTGGGGAGTGTTCCTCTCTAGGAGAGACTGGGGAGTGTTCTTCTCTAGGAGAGACTGGGAAGTGTTCCTCTCTAGGAGAGGCTGGGGAGTGTTCCTCTCTAGGAGAGACTGGGAAGTGTTCCTTTAGGAGAGACTGGGGAGTGTTCCTCTCTAAGAGAGACTGGGGAGTGTTCCTCTCTAGGAGAGACTGGGGAGTGTTCCTCTCTAGGAGAGACTGGGGAGTGTTCCTCTCTAGGAGAGACTGGGAAGTGTTCCTCTCTAGGAGAGACTGGGAAGTGTCCCTCTCTAGGAGAGACTGGGGAGTGTTCCTCTCTAGGAGAGACTGGGGAGTGTTCCTCTCTAGGAGAGGCTGGGGAGTGTTCCTCTCTAGGAGAGACTGGGAAGTGTTCCTCTAGGAGAGACTGGGGAGTGTTCCTCTCTAGGAGAGACTGGGGAGTGTTCCTCTCTAGGAGAGACTGGGGAGTGTTCCTCTCTAGGAGAGACTGGGGAGTGTTCCCTCTCTAGGAGAGACTGGGGAGTGTTCCTCTCTAGGAGAGACTGGGGAGTGTTCCTCTCTAGGAGAGACTGGGGAGTGTTCCTCTCAAGGAGAGACTGGGGAGTGTTCCTCTCAAGGAGAGACTGGGGAGTGTTCCTCTCTAGGAGAGACTGGGGAGTGTTCCTCTCTAGGAGAGACTGGGGAGTGTTCCTCTCTAGGAGAGACTGGGGAGTGTTCCTCTCTAGGAGAGACTGGGGAGTGTTCCTCTCTAGGAGAGACTGGGGAGTGTTCCTCTCAAGGAGAGACTGGGGAGTGTTCCTCTCAAGGAGAGACTGGGGAGTGTTCCTCTCTAGGAGAGACTGGGAAGTGTTCCTCTCTAGGAGAGACTGGGAAGTGTTCCTCTCTAGGAAAGACTGGGGAGTGTTCATCTCTAGGAGAGACTGGGGAGTGTTCCTCTCTAGGAGAGACTGGGGAGTGTTCCTCTCTAGGAGAGACTGGGAAGTGTTCCTCTAGGAGAGACTGGGGAGTGTTCCTCTCTGGGAGCGACTGGGAAGTGTTCCTCTCTAGGAGAGACTGGGGAGTGTTCCTCTCTAGGAGAGACTGGGGAGTGTTCCTCTCTAGGAGAGACTGGGGAGTGTGCCTCTCTAGGAGAGACTGGGGAGTGTTCCTCTCTAGGAGAGACTGGGGAGTGTTCCTCTCAAGGAGAGACTGGGGAGTGTTCCTCTCAAGGAGAGACTGGGGAGTGTTCCTCTCTAGGAGAGACTGGGAAGTGTTCCTCTCTAGGAGAGACTGGGGAGTGTTCCTCTCTAGGAGAGACTGGGGAGTGTCCTCTCTAGGAGAGACTGGGGAGTGTTCCTCTCTAGGAGAGACTGGGGAGTGTTCCTCTCTAGGAAAGACTGGGGAGTGTTCCTCTCTAGGAGAGACTGGGGAGTGTTCCTCTCTAGGAGAGACTGGGGAGTGTCCCTCTCTAGGAGAGACTGGGGAGTGTTCCTCTATAGGAGAGACTGGGGAGTGTTCCTCTCTAGGAGAGACTGGGGAGTGTTCCTCTCTAGGAGAGTCTGGGAAGTGTTCCTCTCTAGGAGAGACTGGGAAGTGTTCCTCTAGGAGAGACTGGGGAGTGTTCCCCTCTAGGAGAGACTGGGGAGTGTTCCTCTCTAGGAGAGGCTGGGGAGTGTTCCTCTCTAGGAGAGACTGTGAAGTGTTCCTCTCTCGGAGAGACTGTGAAGTGTTCCTCTTTAGGAGAGACTGGTGAGTGTTCCTTTCAAGGAGAGACTGGGGAGTGTTCCTTTCTAGGTGAGACTGGGGAGTGTTCCTCTCTAGGAGAGACTGGGGAGTGTTTCTCTCTCGGAGAGATTGGGGAGTGTTCCTCTCTAGGAGAGAATGGGAAGGGTTCCTCTCTAGGAGAGACTGGGGAGTGTTCCCCTCTAGGAGAGACTGGGGAGTGTTCCTCTCTAGGAGAGGCTGGGGAGTGTTCCTCTCTAGGTGAGGCTGGGGAGTGTTCCTCTCTAGGACAGACTTTGAAGTGTCCCTCTCGAGGAGAGACTGGGGAGTGTTCCTCTCTAGGAGAGACTGGGGAGTGTTCCTTTCTAGGAGAGACTGGGGAGTCTTCCTCTCTAGGAGAAACTGGGGAGTGTTCCTCTCTAGGAGAGGCTGGGGAGTGTTCCTCTCTAGGAGAGTCTGGGAAGTGTTCCTCTCTAGGAGAGACTGGGGAGTGTTCCTCTCCTCAGAGAACTGGGGAGTGTTCCTCTCTAGGAGAGACTGGGGAGTGTTCCTCTCTAGGAGAGTCTGGGAAGTGTTCCTCTCTGGGAGAGACTGGGAAGTGTTCCTCTAGGAGAGACTGGGGAGTGTTCCTCTCTAGGAGAGACTAGGGAGTGTTCCCTCTCTAGGAGAGACTGGGGAGTGTTCCTCTCTAGGAGAGACTGGGGAGTGGTTCCTCTCTAGGAGAGACTGGGGAGTGTTTCTCTCTAGGACAGACTGGGGAGTGTTCCCCTCTAGGAGATACTGGGGAGTGTTCCTCTCTAGGAGAGGCTGGGGAGTGTTCCTCTCTAGGAGAGACTGTGAAGTGTTCCTCTCTCGGAGAGACTGTGAAGTGTTCTTCTTTAGGAGAGATTGGTGAGTGTTCCTTTCAAGGAGAGACTGGGGAGTGTTCCTTTCTAGGTGAGACTGGGGAGTGTTCCTCTCTAGGAGAGACTGGGGAGTGTTTCTCTCTCGGAGAGATTGGGGAGTGTTCCTCTCTAGGAGAGAATGGGAAGGGTTCCTCTCTAGGAGAGACTGGGGAGTGTTCCCCTCTAGGAGAGACTGGGGAGTGTTCCTCTCTAGGAGAGGCTGGGGAGTGTTCCTCTCTAGGTGAGGCTGGGGAGTGTTCCTCTCTAGGACAGACTGTGAAGTGTCCCTCTCGAGGAGAGACTGGGGAGTGTTCCTCTCTAGGAGAGACTGGGGAGTGTTCCTTTCTAGGAGAGACTGGGGAGTCTTCCTCTCTAGGAGAGACTGGGAAGTGTTCCTCTCTAGGAGAGACTGGGGAGTGTTCCTCTCCTCGGAGAACTGGGGAGTGTTCCTCTCGAGGAGAGACTGGGGAGTGTTCCTCTCTACTCTCTTAGAAAAATGGCTTCCAAAAGGATTCATCGGCTGTTCCCACAAGATTCGTTTCGAGATCCATGTCAAACCCTCTGTGGAAAGGGTTGTACATGGAACCGAAAAGGGTTCGACCTGGAACCAAACAGGGTTCTTCAAAGGGTTGTCTTATGGGGACAGCCAAATAACCCTTTTTGGCTTTAGATGTCACTTTTTTTCTAAGAGTGCAGAATGGAAGGGGGAGTGTGCCTATAGGTTTGAGTCCATCAGTCTCTTTCCATGTGTTTTTGGCGAAGCCTCCTGCCGGCCCAGTGAACATGCTGTGTCGGATTATTACAAATCAATATGGCTGCTCTCTGTGTTTAAACCGGACCATGTGTGAATTAGAAATGGGGAGGGGACCCTGACCTCCTGTGCTAAGCCCTAAGTCACATGCGGTTTGTCAAGCTTTGTCAGGAATAGAGAAAAAGCAGAAAATTGAGGGGATGTGTGTTGCATAGCGTTTCTGTCTCCATGGTGATGATGCTAGTTTGGCAGAGAAGGCCTTGAGAGACGTGACAATACAAGCTCTGTGTGTGTGTGTGTGTGTGTGTGTGTGTGTGTGTGTGTGTGTGTGTGTGTGTGTGTGTGTGTGTGTGTGTGTGTGTGTGTGTGTGTGTGTGTGTGTGTGTGTGTGTGTGTGTGTGTGTGTGTGTGTGTGTGTGTGTGTGTTTGTGTGTGTGCTTGTGCGCGTTTGTGTCAATTGAAGGACTTAGAGGCTGATCTGAAGAGGATGAATTAATTACATGTTTTACAGTTATTATCCCGGCCCATTGCAGTGAGCACACAAACACACACACACATGCTCATGCACTTCATAAACAAACAAATAAACAAAGACACAGAAAGATGATGACCCTTAGATCTAAGCCTTCAGTAAGAGCTGTTGTTGTGGATGTGATTTAACTGTATTGTTAATTCTCTCCCCCTCCCTACTCCACGTACTTGCTTCCCCATTCTCTCCCCCTCCCTACTCCACCTCCTTGCTTCCCCATTCTCTCCCCCTCCCTACTCCACGTCCTTGCTTCCCCATTCTCTCCCCCTCCCTACTCCACATCCTTGCTTCCCCATTCTCTCCCCCTCCCGACTCCACGTCCACCCACACTACTCCGTACCCTCCTACCCCTTAAACCCCCCTACCCCCTATACACTCCTACCCGATATACCCTCCTACCTCCTATACCCTCATACACCCTCCTACCTCCTATACCCTCATACACCCTCCTGCCTCTTATACCCTCTACCTCCTATACTCTCCTACCTCCTACCTACACTCGTACCCCCTAAACACTCCTACCTCCTACACCCTCCTGCGTCCTACACCCTCCTACCCCCTATATACTCCAACCTCCTACCCCCTATTCCCTCCTATAGCCTCCTACCTCCTGTAACCTCCTGCCTCCTATACCCTCCTACCTCCTACACCCTCCTGCGTCCTACACCCTCCTACCCCCTATACCCTCCTACCCCCTATACCCTCCAACCTCCTATACCCTCCTACCCCCTATACCCTCCAACCTCCTATACCCTCCTACCCCCTATACCCTCCAACCTCCTATACCCTCCTACCTTCTATACCCTACTACCTCCTACCCCCCTATATACCCTCCTACCTCCTACCCCTATACCCTCCTACCTCCTATACCCTCCTACCCACCTATACCCTCCTACCTCCAATACCCTCCTACCCCCTATACCCTCCTACCTCCTATACCCTCCAACCTCCTACCCCCTATTCCCTCCTATACCCTCCTACCGCCTATACCCTCCTACCTTCTATACCCTACTACCTCCTACCCCCCTATATACCCTCCTACCTCCTACCCCTATACCCTCCTACCTCCTATACCCTCCTACCCACCTATACCCTCCTACCTCCAATACCCTCCTACCTTCTATACCCTCCTACCTCCTATACCCTACCTACTATACCCTACTACCTCCTATACTCTACTACATTCTATACCCTACTACCTCCTATACCCTCCTACCCCCATCCCCTTCTACCTCCTATACCCTCCTATCGCCTAAACCCTACTAAATCCTGTAATCTCCTGCCTCCTATACCCTCCTATCTCCCATACCCTCCTACCCCCTATACCCTACTACCTCCTATACCCTCCTACCCCCATCCCCTCCTACCTCCTATACCCTCCTACCCCCTATACCCTCCAACCTCCTATACCCTCCTACCTTCTATACCCTACTACATCCTACCACCCTGTATAACCTCCTACCTCCTACCCCCTATACCCTCCTACCTCCTATACCCTCCGACCTCCTATACCCTCCTACCTCCTATACCCTCCTAACTCCTATACCCTCCTACCCCCTATACCCTACTACCTCCTATACCCTCCAACCTCCTATACCCTCCTACCTCCTATACCCTCCTACCCCCTATACCCTCCTACCTCCTATACCCTCCTACCCCCTATACCCTCCTACCTCCTATACCCTCCAACCTCCTACCCCCTATTCCCTCCTATACCCTCCTGCCGCCTAACCACTCCTACCCCCATATCCTCCTACCTCCTATACCCTACCTCCTATACCCTACTACCTCCTATACTCTACTACCTTCTATACCCTACTACCTCCTATACCCTCCAACCTCCTACACCCTATACTCTCCTATACCCTCTTATCGCCTAAACCCTCCTACCCCAATATCCTCCTACCTCCTAAACCCTCCTACCCCATCCCCTCCTACCTCCTATACCCTACTACCTCCTGTACCCTCCTACCTCCTGTTACCTCCTGCCTCCTATACCCTCCTATCTCCTATACCCTCCTACCCCCTATACCCTCCTACCCCCTATACCCTACTACCTCCTATACCCTCCTACCCCCATCCCCCCTACCTCCTATACCCTACTACCTCCTATACTCTACTACCTTCTATACCCTACTACCTCCTATACCCTCCAACCTCCTACACCCTATACTCTCCTATACCCTCCTATCGCCTAAACCCTCCTACCCCAATATCCTCCTACCTCCTAAACCCTCCTACCCCATCCCCTCCTACCTCCTATACCCTACTACCTCCTGTACCCTCCTACCTCCTGTTACCTCCTGCCTCCTATACCCTCCTACCCCAATATCCTCCTACCTCCTAAACCCTCCTACCCCATCCCCTCCTACCTCCTATACCCTACTACCTCCTGTACCCTCCTACCTCCTGTTACCTCCTGCCTCCTATACCCTACTACCTCCTATACCCTCCTACCCCCATCCCCTCCTACCTCCTATACCCTCCAACCTCCTATACCCTCCTACCTTCTATACCCTCCTACCCCCTATACCCTCCAACCTCCTATACCCTCCTACCTTCTATACCCTACTACATCCTACCCCCCTGTATACCCTCCTACCTCCTACCCCCTATACCCCCCTACCTCCTATACCCTCCTACCCCCTATACCCTCCTACCCCCTATACCCTCCTACCTCCTATACCCTCCTACCTCCTATACCCTCCGACCTCCTATACCCTCCTAACTCCTATACCCTCCTACCCCCTATACCCTACTACCTACTATACCCTCCTACCCCCTATACCCTACTACCTCCTATACCCTCCTACCCCATCCCCTCCTACCTCCTATACCCTCCGACCTCCTATACCCTCCTAACTCCTATACCCTCCTACCCCCTATACCCTACTACCTCCTATACCCTCCTACCCCCTATACCCTACTACCTCCTATACCCTACTACCTCCTATACCCTACTACCTCCTATACCCTCCTACCTCCTATACCCTACTACCTCCTATACCCTCCTACCCCATCCCCTCCTACCTCCTATACCCTCCGACCTCCTATACCCTCCTAACTCCTATACCCTCCTACCCCCTATACCCTACTACCTACTATACCCTCCTACCCCCTATACCCTACTACCTCCTATACCCTCCTACCCCATCCCCTCCTACCTCCTATACCCTCCGACCTCCTATACCCTCCTAACTCCTATACCCTCCTACCCCCTATACCCTACTACCTCCTATACCCTCCTACCCCCTATACCCTCCTACCTCCTATACCCTCCTACCTCCTATACCCTATACCCTACTACCTCCTATACCCTCATCCCTGCTCCATCCATTTTCATCAGTCCATTTCTTGTAGCACAGGGAGTTTGGGTCCTTTAGGCCTCTCTGACATTACATGACCCCTGGAGGCTAGAGAGGGCAAAGGGCACGACCCCTGTCGCCGTGACAACGTTGTTCCCAGGGAGAAAATTCCCACCAGTGTGGGGTTACAGAGCTGCTGTGTATTAACCCCCTAGAGTCTATTGACGCACTGATGCGTCAATCTAAGTAACATAATAAAATAATCCCCATCAAAATTGGTCAATTTAAATCCCATAGGGTGGCGCACAATGGCCCAGTGTCGTCCGGGTTAGGGGAGGGTTTTACTTGGCTCATCATGCTCTTCTGGGGAAAGAGAAGCGGACCAAAATGCAGCGTGGTTAGTTTTGTACATCTTTAATAAAGATGAGAGTACAACAATCTACAAAACAAGAAACGTGAAAAAACCAAAACAGTCCTATCTGGTGCCACAAACACAAAGACAGGAACAATCACCCACAAAACCCAACACAAAACAGGCTACCTAAATATGGTTCCCAATCAGAGACAATGACTAACACCTGCCTCTGATTGAGAACCATATCAGGCCAAACATAGAAATAGACAAACCAGACACACAACATAGAATGCCCACCCAGCTCACGTCCTGACCAACACTAAAACAAGGAAAACACACACGAACGATGGTCAGAACGTGACATTGATAAAGCATACATAAAGTCTTCATAAGCTCTAGTTTCTTCACAAATCATCTATAAGCATATTATACTCTATAAGGGGTGACATAACAGCACCCTGCATATGGTGCACTGCATGCTAGTCAGGTGGTCAGGGGGGACTTTCGCAATCATCCTGTCCCTGTTTGATGATGTATCATATCTCCGTAACCTGTCACAGCCAATCAGTGGCCAGCAGTAACAGCCACACTGTGCCATGATGAATGTTCTTCTTTCATGTCAGCCTTTCGAACATAGATATCAAGTCTAAGAAATTAAATGATGAATTGTTCTGGAATATTAAAATCCCATGTCAGTCTGAAAGTCTAGAACTATTCAAGCTGTATAGGACTAAAGAAACACATTAAACAAACTCCTCCTCCACCTCTTACTATTCTCCCACCTCCTCCCCCTCCTCTTCCTCTCAGCACTTGGGTCTGGAGTGAGGGGAACAGAGGGAGAGAAAATAGCCTCACAACAGTCCCATTCCGCCTTCCCTCTCCTCCCTCCCTCAGCTCAGACGGGGCACCACAGCGTGCCTCAGACACAGTACAGACATGTTAGACACAGAGGTGACATAAAGGTGAACCCTGAACTGTACAGAGGCAGAGAGAAACCTAAAACCCAACGCTGTTGAAACAGGTCAAACCAGAGGAGAATGAGAGGAGGGGCTGTGGTTCTGTTTTTGTTTCTTACACTGTAAATTCTAGAGGAGAATATAGCAAATGGCTACACTGTCAACTGCGATTTATCATGTTTGTTTTGACTCATCCGGAGCTGAGTGGAGTCAGAAAGAGCAGCACAGTGGTGAAACAATATGGCTCTGAGTGGAGGAGGTTAAGAGAAGCACCAGCATGACTGCCACCAGCACCAGCATGCCCGATCACTGATAAAGACTGATGCAACCCAGCACTGAGAGGGCAGAGGGATCCGGCTCCAGCACAATGAAACACAGCTCCAACTTAACTGCACTGGATCCTTTGTGAAAAAAGGACAGTCTATGACTCTGAATCCAGTTGTCAATCATTATGAATCCTGTTGTTGGTGCTGGTCCATGTTCCATGATGCATTGTGAGAGTCCTCCCACAGATAACCCTCCTTTTTTCCCATCTATTCTTTGTTTCTTCCTTGTTTCACCCCAGGCCAGAGGAACAGTGTAGCAGGGCAATAGTAACAGTGTGGATTGTGTAAATCCGTTTATGTTTTCTATCCGGTATGATCTGTCGTGGATTGATCGGTGGAGTGATGGAGTGATCGGTGGAGTGATCTGCTGCCGATAACAATAAATTAATTGCACTGAGAATGTTCCGTCAGGGAGTATTATATTGTCATACAGATTAGTGGTGTGTTTCTGCTCTGTCTGCTGCCCGGTACATGGAATGATATATCCTGTTGGTTTGTCAAGGCAAGCAAGAAGCAGCTCTAATGGGTTGCTCCTCTGACTTTCTCTTCTCCTCCATCCATCAGAAAGTATTCGATTTACCTCTGTTCCTCAGCCTCTAGTCCTCCGGCTATAGCACTGCTACATCACTGCCGAGGAAGATCACATTTGACAGGAGAAGCAACGGTAATACGAACTGAGATTCATCATTCTGAACTTTCGGTTGCTGAGGCGAGAGTTTGTGTTGATAGTGTTATGACAAAGCTTAAAATCGGGGGAAGAAAATACTTCCGGGACCTGAAGGTTTGGTAGTAAATGGATGGGGATGAAGTTTGGGTGGTTTAAAGACAGTGAAGAGACATTCATATTAACTGTTTAGTGATAAAAGTGTGTTCCGTCAGGGCTGATGTCAGTAACCTCTAACCCAGTTAAAAAGAAAACGGATGTCCTTACCATCACAGAACGAGGGGAACAACACACACACAGCTTCTGTCTCCAAACAGAGCCGCTTTCATATCAGTCTGTCTACAAGGCTGTTCTTATCTTGCTGGTTCAGAAGGAACTGAATATTTCAGCTAGGCTGCTGCATTAGTTATATCTTTGCAGTGATGAGTGAAGTAAAACTCTGTGGTTGACAGTCAGTCTGCTTCTTCTCTCAGGTATCTATCTACAGCAGGGCTCTCCAACCCTGTTCCTGTATAGCTACCTGCCTGTAGGTTTTCGCTCCAAAAACTTGGCCCCTGAAAACCCACAGGGGGGTATTTCTCCAGAAACAGGGTTGGAGAGCCTTGACCTATACATCACCTGCAGGTATGTCAGTGATGCATCTGATGTCATCCAACCATTGAACACCAAAGGGGTTGGGTAGGTTACTTTATAAATGTAATCCACTAGAGTTACTAGTTACCTGTCCAAAATCTTAATCACTAACGTAAATTTTGGATTACCCAAACTAAGTAACGTAATCTGATTACATTCATTTAATTTTAGATTACTTTCTATCAGGTATGAAGGTAAGACCCAGATGCAGACAACGTCGAATTAACAATGGATTAACCCATTATTATTAATAATACAACAGGGGAAGGCAATAGACAGGTCAAGGCAGGGGTCAGTAAACCAGAGATTGGACAACGATACCGGGCGGTAGGCAGGCTCAGGGTAGGCAGAGGTCAATAATCCAGAGGTGGGGCAAAGGTACAGGTTGGCAGGCAGGCTCAGGGTCAGGGGCAGGCAGAGTGGTCAGGCAGGTGGGCTCAGTCAGGACAGGCAAGGAACAAAACCAAGAGGGCGAGAAAAAGAGAGACCGGGAAAAGCAGGAGCTGAGACACAAACAAGCTGGTTGACTTGACAAACAAGATGAACTCAACGTCAGCAAAACTAAGGAGATGATTGTGGACTTCAGGAAACAGCAGAGGGAACACCCCCCTATCCACATCAATGGAACAGTAGTGGAGAGGGTAGCAAGTTTTAAGTTCCTCGGCATACACATCACAGACAAACTGAATTGGTCCACTCACACAGACAGCATCGTGAAGAAGGCGCAGCAGCGCCTCTTCAACCTCAGGAGGCTGAAGAAATTCGGCTTGTCACCAAAAGCACTCACAAACTTCTACAGATGCACAATCGAGAGCATCCTGGCGGGCTGTATCACCTCCTGGTACGGCAACTGCTCCGCCCTCAACCGTAAGGCTCTCCAGGGGGTAGTGAGGTCTGCACAACGCATCACCGGGGGCAAACTACCTGCACTCCAGGACACCTTCACCACCCAATGTCACAGGAAGGCCATAAAGATCATCAAGGACATCAACCACCCGAGCCACTGCCTGTTCACCCCGCTATCATCCAGAAGGCGAGGTCAGTACAGGTGCATCAAAGCTGGGACCGAGAGACTGAAAAACAGCTTCTATCTCAAGGCCATCAGACTGTTAAACAGCCACCACTAACATTGAGTGGCTGCTGCCAACACGCTGACACTGACTCAACTCCAGCCACTTTAATAATGGGAATTGATGGGAAATGATGTAAATATATCACTTGCCACTTTAAACAATGCTACCTTATATAATGTTACTTACCCTACATTATTCATCTCATATGCATACGTATATACTGTACTCTATATCATCGACTGCATCCTTATGTAATACATGTATCACTAGCCACTTTAACTATGCCACTTTGTTTACATACTCATCTCATATGTATATACTGTACTCGATAGCATCTACTGTATCTTGCCTATGCTGCTCTGTACCATCACTCATTCATATATCCTTATGTACATATTCTTTATCCCCTTACACTGTGTATAAGACAGTAGTTTAGGAATTGTTAGTTAGATTACTTGTTGGTTATTACTGCATTGTCGGAACTAGAAGCACAAGCATTTCGCTACACTCGCATTAACATCTGCTAACCATGTGTATGTGACAAATAAAATTTGATTTGATTTGATTTGATTTGAACTGACAACGGCCAAACAGAGAACACAGGTATAAATACACAGGGAATAAATGGGGAAGATGGGCGACACCTGGATGGGGGTGGAGTCAATCACAAAGACAGGTGAAACAGATCAGGGTGTGACACTTTCCCCTTAAGAGCCATTAGAAGAAGACAACAGTGTATGTTACCAATTGAACCAGATCTATTGCAGGATAAATCAATGTTAAAGTTCACATAGCTGGCCATATATGGATGTTAAATTTTACTTTATGGGTTGGTTATGTAGGCTTCTTCTAACCCATTGCTTTCTACTACATATAACAATATGATTAAATATATTTACATTAACATGTATGTAGTAACTACAGATTGCCCCTTTAAGTCTGTCAAAAGTGTGCGAGTCAGCACAACGCAGCTGTTGCAAGAGTGCATTTTTCACTGGCTGTCCACTGGTTTCAAAAACAATGATGGATAGGCAGCTTAAACTTCTTGAATTCAACCATTATTTGGTTCAAATACACATTTAGATATCTGAACAGCCATCCACAACAACCACAATCCGTAAGTAGCTAAATGAGAGAGCAGCAGTGTGATTCACATCAATGCGCTAGATATCAATAATGTAGATATCAATAATGAGTGATATCCGTATCGCCGTAGACTACACCACTGCTGTCGTCCTCACTTCCCAGCGTTTATTCAAGTTGGATCATCTTTGGATGCCGACAGCAGTCGTACCATTGGAAGACATCGCTTGGACTGGAACCTACAAAATGATATTCCTGCTCTTTTCCCGCGATCCATCGAACACATTTGATGTGTCATCATAGTGGTCTCTGACTTGTGGTCAGACTCACTCAGGTGGAACAAACATAAATTTGCGCCTTTTTTCAATGCTGATTTGAATATCATTGAAAAGCAGAGTGTATTTTTGCTGGTAACATAACGGATAACAGTTACTGTTTTTTTGTAGGCCTCATCCCTTACATGTAATTAATTACATGTAATCTGTTACTCCCCAACCCTGGACACCAACATATCTACTGTACATCCCTTTTTCTCCCCAATTTCGTAGTATCCAATTGGTAGTAGTTACAGTCTTGTCTCATCGCTGCAACTCCCGTACAGACTCGGAAGAGGCGAAGGTCGAGAGCATTGCGTCCTCCGAAACACAACCCAACCAAGCCGCACACCTTCTTGACACAATGCCCTTTTAACCCGGAAGCCAGCCGCACCAATGTGTCGGAGGAAACACCGTACAACTGGCGACCTTGTCAGCGTGCACTGCGCCTGGCCCGCCACAGGAGTCGCAAGTGCATGATGGGACAAGGACATCCCTGCTGGTCAAACACTCCCTTAAACCGGAGGACTCTGGGTCAATGGGTCTCCCGGTCACGGCCGGCTGTGACAGAGCCTGGACTCAAATCCAGAATCTGTACATTCCATTAAACAGAGATCCTGGTAAGATACTAACCACACCCTGCACCTGTCCTACCCAGCAACCAACAAGCAGAAACCACCTGAATAATGTGTTGAATATTCTATTGGAGGTTAAATATACAAATCAATATGTGGGAAATAGGAAACGGTGCTAATTTATGCACATTTTAACAGATGTCACACTTAGGGGGGAAAAAAGAAAGAAAAATAGTAAATGTGTTGTAATTGTATTATAATTCTAGAAGGAGGTGGAAGAATAATCTGTCTATTTGCGGTGCGGCTCTAAAAGGAGTGTCTGAAAGGTGATAGATTTGAGCGTGGTCACAGGGGCCAGACAGACACACAGCACAAGGAACCAATGATCAATGTTTGCCTCCCAGCCAGCCAGGCTGTAGGTATTAACATCTTAATCTCCACCCTGAACCAAATGAACTCTACTCTAATGCGGATGAATGGAGCTGGATGGAAGACTTGAAACAGACAGACAGAAACAGAGCATGGAGAAAGGGCAAAGCTCACCCAGAACCCACAAAATGGCCCCCTGATTTGTATGCACTATTCTTTACCATGAAGATTTGTTTTATTTTTAACATTTTAAAGATTTGAAACAACAATGACCATTGGCCTTCTCAGTGTTTGGGGTGCCTGGACATTGTCTTTGGCATTTTTAATTTTTTTCTCAGCAGTTCATTGTCTGCTCAGCATTGACAGATAAACGTGTTACTTTCATGACTGTTTCAGGTTTATGTCTGTGGGTAAAACTGGTGTGTGTTGTTTTTGTTGTTGTTGTTGTTACACAGGGTGCTTCAAAGGCACTGTGATCAATCACACTTGTGTGTGTGTTGTATTGTGGCACAGCGGTGGCTTTACATTTATTTTCCAGAGCAATCACAAAGACAGGAAGTGAGATGAGCAGAAACGCGCTGGGTGAGTTTAAACTGTTCGACAAAACCCTACATAGCTTTACTATCTATAGCATGTTTTACTGATCTATATAAAACACATATTTTCATTCCCTGATCTGTTTAACCTGTTGTTGTGACTGTCTCCACACCCCTCCAGGTGTCGCCCATCTTGCCCATTATGCCCTGTGTATTTCTACCTATGTTTTACTGATCTATATAAAACACACATATCCCAGACAGAACCCTACACGACTGCAGTATCTATAGTATGTTTTACTGATCTATATAAAACACACATATCCCAGACAGAACCCTACACGACTGCAGTATCTATAGTATGTTTTACTGATCTATATAAAACACACATATCCCAGACAGAACCCTACACGACTGCAGTATCTATAGTATGTTTTACTGATCTATATAAAACACACATATCCCAGACAGAACCCTACATGACTGCAGTATCTATAGTATGTTTTACTGATCTATATAAAACACACATATCCCAGACAGAACCCTACACGACTGCAGTATCTATAGTATGTTTTACTGATCTATATAAAACACACATATCCCAGACAGAACCCTACACGACTGCAGTATCTATAGTATGTTTTACTGATCTATATAAAACACACATATCCCAGACAGAACCCTACACGACGGCAGTATCTATAGTATGTTTTACTGATCTATATAAAACACACATATCCCAGACAGAACCCTACACGACTGCAGTATCTATAGTATGTTTTACTGATCTATATAAAACACACATATCCCAGACAGAACCCTACACGACTGCAGTATCTATAGTATGTTTTACTGATCTATATAAAACACACATATCCCAGACAGAACCCTACACGACTGCAGTATCTATAGTATGTTTTACTGATCTATATAAAACACACATATCCCAGACAGAACCCTACACGACTGCAGTATCTATAGTATGTTTTACTGATCTATATAAAACACACATATCCCAGACAGAACCCTACACGACTGCAGTATCTATAGTATGTTTTACTGATCTATATAAAACACACATATCCCAGACAGAACCCTACACGACTGCAGTATCTATAGTATGTTTTACTGATCTATATAAAACACACATATCCCAGACAGAACCCTACACGACTGCAGTATCTATAGTATGTTTTACTGATCTATATAAAACACACATATCCCAGACAGAACCCTACACGACTGCAGTATCTATAGTATGTTTTACTGATCTATATAAAACACACATATCCCAGACAGAACCCTACACGACTGCAGTATCTATAGTATGTTTTACTGATCTATATAAAACACACATATCCCAGACAGAACCCTACACGACGGCAGTATCTATAGTATGTTTTACTGATCTATATAAAACACACATATCCCAGACAGAACCCTACACGGCTGCAGTATCTATAGTATGTTTTACTGATCTATATAAAACACACATATCCCAGACAGAACCCTACACGACTGCAGTATCTATAGTATGTTTTACTGATCTATATAAAACACACATATCCCAGACAGAACCCTACACGACGGCAGTATCTATAGTATGTTTTACTGATCTATATAAAACACACATATCCCAGACAGAACCCTACACGACTGCAGTATCTATAGTATGTTTTACTGATCTATATAAAACACACATATCCCAGACAGAACCCTACACGACTGCAGTATCTATAGTATGTTTTACTGATCTATATAAAACACACATATCCCAGACAGAACCCTACACGACTGCAGTATCTATAGTATGTTTTACTAATCTATATAAAACACACATATCCCAGACAGAACCCTACACGACTGCAGTATCTATAGTATGTTTTACTGATCTATATAAAACACACATATCCCAGACAGAACCCTACACGACGGCAGTATCTATAGTATGTTTTACTGATCTATATAAAACACACATATCCCAGACAGAACCCTACACGACTGCAGTATCTATAGTATGTTTTACTGATCTATATAAAACACACATATCCCAGACAGAACCCTACACGACTGCAGTATCTATAGTATGTTTTACTGATCTATATAAAACACACATATCCCAGACAGAACCCTACACGACGGCAGTATCTATAGTATGTTTTACTGATCTATATAAAACACACATATCCCAGACAGAACCCTACACGACTGCAGTATCTATAGTATGTTTTACTGATCTATATAAAACACACATATCCCAGACAGAACCCTACACGACTGCAGTATCTATAGTATGTTTTACTGATCTATATAAAACACACATATCCCAGACAGAACCCTACACGACTGCAGTATCTATAGTATGTTTTACTGATCTATATAAAACACACATATCCCAGACAGAACCCTACACGACTGCAGTATCTATAGTATGTTTTATTGATCTATATAAAACACACATATCCCAGAGAGATCCCTAAGGATAAAGAGGATGAATAGGTCCCCTTAGAGGAACAGAAAGCTGAGAGAGTTTTTATGGGACCAACTGACTTATGTTAATACCATAATAACGTATTCATTCCATTAAATAGTGTCAACCAGATCAACTGAGGGTATTAGGGTTACACAAGAGAATCTCACAGCCTAAGCTGTTGTCTAACTGTGTATGAAATGGGCTAATGGACATACAGTATATGACAGGGCTAATTGAATTGTAGTGTAGGTAGGTTTTTATTCCTATAGTAACTAATGATGGCAAGTGAAATCATTAAGCCACAGAGCATACAGATTCATGTGTACAATATCTAAAGACCTGCATCACTATACTGAGAGCTTTTCCATTTCTAAAAGGACATATTTGTTAAAAAAAACAACTTTTGTTCATGTTCTTTTCAGAGCCAACTAGAGGTGTGGTTGTAAAAAAGCTACATTCTAATTTAAGACTAGCACTTTCTTTGCACCAGTTAGAACTGCTAACCACAGTTTTTTGTTTTGTTTTAACGACAAAAGCATTAAATTGACTAAAATAACTTTCTGTGTGCCTTTAAGATGAGATTGTGTGTGTTTGTGTGTGTGTGCGCGTGTGTGTGTGTGCATGTGTGTGCGTGCTGCATGCGTGTGTGTGTGTGTGTGTGTGTGTGGTGTGTGTGTGTGTGTGTGTGTGTGTGTGTGTGTGTGTGTGTGTGTGTGTGTGTGTGTGTGTGTGTGTGTGTGTGTGTGTGTGTGTGTGTGCATGCATGCAGGAGAATGCAGTATAGGTGCAGCAGAGAGAAGTAGAGAAGAGAGGGAAACCTCACTCACTGTCTGCATCTATCTTTTACCTTGTAGTGGGCCTCTCTCAACAGTGTCTTAAGCACATACAAGCACACACACACACACACACACACACACACACACACACACACACACACATACGTACACACACACAAATGAAAACAGAAAGCCTCAGAAGCAGCCACATCCTGAGGCCGGGTGGGAGGTGAGCTGGTCTACAGAGGCTCTGTGAATGTCAGGCGTAGGAAGACACTGCGGTGTGTGTGTGTGCGTGCATGTGTGTGTGTGTGTGCGTGCATGCGTGTGCGAGCGTGCACGTGTGTGTGTGTGTGTGTGTGTGTGTGTGTGTGTGTGTGTGTGTGTGTGTGTGTGTGTGTGTGTGTGTGTGTGTGTGTGTGTGTGTGTGTGTGTGTGTGTGTGTGTGTGTGTGTGTGTGTGTGTGTGTGTGTGTGTGTGTGTGTGTGTGTGTGTGTGTGTGTGTGTGTGTGTGTGTGTGTGTGTGTGTGTGCGGCTGTAGGCTTCAAAGGCTGTTTGTGGACCAGCACAGGGCTGCAGACAGAGACAACCTGAGAAACAGACATACAGTGCAGAGCCAGTGGAAATGCTGGACCTCACAACAACCAACACCCCAACCAGACAACATCCTGTTGACACTAACAAACCTCTCTACAGTATAGGACTGAAACCAGAAAACTAAACCTACAGACGTCACTTCTCTACAGTATAGGACTGAAACCAGAAAACTAAACCTACAGACGTCACTTCTCTACAGTATAGGACTGAAACCAGAAAACTAAACCTACAGACGTCACTTCTCTACAGTATAGGACTGAAACCAGAAAACTAAACCTACAGACGTCACTTCTCTACAGTATAGGACTGAAACCAGAAAACTAAACCTACAGACGTCACTTCTCTACAGTATAGGACTGAAACCAGAAAACTAAACCTACAGACGTCACTTCTCTACAGTATAGGACTGAAACCAGAAAACTAAACCTACAGACGTCACTTCTCTACAGTATAGGACTGAAACCAGAAAACTAAACCTAACCCAGCTGTCTGTACTGTAGAGAAGCTCCGTACTAATCTAGGCTGGCACTGGTCCACCTCCGGACATGCCTAGATGTGATGAAGACGCTTTGTCATGGTAGCGTCAGGGTAACGTCAGGATAACACCTCACTAACAACCACTGTCTCCACTGGAACCTGCCCTGGACTCAGTCACAGCACTCAATACTGCCTCGATAGCTAATAGCACATATTTCCACAGCACCTTGTTCTGCCTGTGCTGAATGATCCAGACCAGCAGATGGTGAAATGGAGACCTGGGGGATTCTGTCCAGGACCCACACAGTTATATGACAATCCAGGACCAGGACAGATCCAGGGATGGAAGGCTAGAGGGCTGGGGCTGGGGCTGGGGCTGGGGCTGGGGCTGGGAGGAGTGGTGCTCTGGGGTCTGGGTTGACTTACTTTGTGCTGCTGCTGCTAATGTGAACCAGACCTGCCTCATCCGTCTTCAACCGCTGACACCTCGTAACACTGGAGGGTTTCAGGTGGAGGGGGTGTGAGGGAGGTGTGTGTGTGTGGGGGGTAGAGAGTGGGATGGGGTGTGTGTGGGAGGGTGTGTGTGAGGAAGGGGTGAGGAGAGGGAAGTGAAGGGGTGAGGGGCGTGTCCATATGTTCCTGCAGGAGACAGGGGGGAAGGAGGAGAGGAGAGCTGAGTCGGCAGGCTCTCCTCTTCCTGGGCTGGTCTAAACCCGGTGCCATATTAAATCAAGTGTAGACCTTACCATGAGATGCTTACTTACAAGCCCTTAATTAACCAACAGTGCAGTTCAAGAAGAGTTTAAAAAATAAACTAAAGTAAAAAATAATAACAAGTAACACAATAACAACAATAACAAGGCTATGTACAGGAGATACCGGTACCAAGTCAGTGTGCGGGGGTACAGGTTAGAGGTCATTTATACATGTAGGTAGGGAGTAGCAGCAGTATACAAAACAAATGGGGGGGGGGTCAATGTAATAGTCCAGTGGCCATTTGATGGCTTGGGGGTAGAAGCTGTTAAGGAGCCTCTTGGTCCTAGACTTGGCTCTCCAGGTATCGCTTGCCATGCAGTAGAAGAGAAACTGGAGTGACTGGAGTCTCTGACAATTTTATGGGCTTTCCTCTGACACCGCCTAGTATATAGGTCCTGGATTGCAGGAAGCTTGGCCCCAGTGATGTACAGAGGGCTGTATGTACTACCCTCTATAGGGCCTTACGGTCAGATGCCTAGCAGCTGCCATACCAGGTGGTGATGCAGCCAGTCAGGATGCTCTCGATGGTGCAGCTGTAGAAACTTTTGAGGATCTGGGGACCCATGCCAAATCTTTTCTGTCTCCTGAGGGGGAAAGGTTTAGTCGTATCCTCTTCACGACTGTCTAGTGTGTTTGGACAATGATAAATCGTTGGTGATGTGGACACCAAGGAACTTGAAACTCTCGACCCGTTCCACTGCATCCCCATTGATGTTAATGGGGGCCTGTTCGGCCCGCTTTTTCCTGTAGTTTCCTGTTCGGCCCGCTTTTTACCTACCCTCACCACCTGGGGGCTGCCCGTCAGGAAGTCCAGGATCCAGTTGCAGAGGGTGGTGTTTAGTCCCAGTGTCCTTAGCTTAGTGATGAGCTTTGTGGGCACTATATTGTTGAACGTGGAGCTGTAGTCAATGAACAGTATTCTCTCATAGGTGTTCCTTTTGTCCAGGTGGGAAAGGGCAGTGTGGAGTGCGAGTGAGATTGTGTCATCTGTGGGTCTGTTGGAGCGGTATGCGAATTGGAGTGGGTCTAGGGTATCAAGGAGGATGCTGTTGATGTGAGCGATGACCAGCCTTTCAAAGCACTTCATGGCTACTGACGTGAGTGCTACGTGGGGGTAATCGTTTAGGCAGGTTACCTTCGCTTTCTTGGACACAGGCACTATGGTGGTCTGCTTGAAACATGTAAGTATTTCAGACTCAATAGGGGAGAGGCTGAAAATGTCAGTGAAGACACTTGCCAGTTGGTCCACGCATGCTTTGAGTACAGGTCCTGGTAATCTATCTTGCCCACAGCCTTGTGAATGTTGACCTGTTTAAAGGTCCTGCACACATCAGCTACCAAGAGCGGTATCACACAGTCATCCAGAACAGCTGGTGCTCTCGTGCATACTTCACTGTTGCTTGCCTCGAAGCGAGCACAGAAGGCATTTAGCTCGTCTGGTAGGCTCGTGTTACTGGGCAGCTTGCGTCTGGGTGTAGTTTTCAAAACCTGCCACATCCGACGAGCTTCAGGGCCGGTGTAGTAACATGCAATCTTAATCCTGTATTGATGCTTTGCTTGTTTGATGGTTCGTCTGAGGGCATAGCAGAAATTAGTTTCCGCAACTTGAAAGAGGCAGCTCTAGCCTTTAGCTCCATGGCTTCTGGTTGGGATATGTACGTACGGTCACTGTGGGGACAACGTCGTCGATGCACTTATTGATGAAGCCGATGACTGAGGCAGTATACTCCTCAATGCCATTGGATGAATCCCGGGACATATTCCTGTCTGTGCTAGCCAAGCAGTCTTGTAGCGTAGCATCTGCATCATCTGACCACTGACCACATATGGACTGTTACTCCAGTGGACCCAGCGGACTGCTCTACAGCCTGACAGAGAGAGAGATGCACACATAGCCAGGCCTCATACTCCTCCTCCATGCAGATATACATACTGCAGATGGTTTGAATATATTGATATACCTTTCTATCTCGTTGACTGCTTTATGACAAAATTCAAGTCGCGTAACACCTAAATTCCTAGCAAAGTTGGGTAACATTTTCAATGAGGTCCTGAAGTGTTAATTCAGGAATAAAAAGGGATTATGTTGTTTTGGAGAGCCCTGCCCCCTGCGGCCCCCTGCTACCAGCTCAGCTCAGCTTTGATGGAGTGTGTGTGTGTGTGTGTGTGTGTGTGTGTGTGTGTGTGTGTGTGTGTGTGTGTGTGTGTGTGTGTGTGTGTGTGTGTGTGTGTGTGTGTGTGTGTGTGTGTGTGTGTGTGTGTGTGTGTGTGTGTGTGTGTGTGTGTGTGTGTGTGTGAAAGCATGAGTGCATGCATATGTGCAAGTGTGTGAAGGAGTGTGTTTGGGCCTGCATAATGAAAGAAAATCAGCCAGCAGCCTTTTTAAATGAAGGCAGCACTGCACTGAGAGTGAAAGAGGAGAGAGGAGACAGAGAAAGAGAGAGAGAGTGAAAGAGAGAGAGAGAGAGGGCAAGAGAGAGAGAGAGAAAAGGGGATGAGAGAAAGAGAGGGAAGAGTAGGGAGAAAAGCGGCAGAAGAAATGGGGGCATGTTCTCTAGAGGCCTCTGCTCAGTGCCCTTACTTGGTGGGAGTGAGGAGGGATGAGAGGCGGGTGAGGAGGGGTGAGGGGATTTTCAGCTCGTCTCCCCAGGCCTGTTGTGTTCAGCAGGGTTTTCCGTAAAACACATTAAGAGAAGCCAGATCAGTCCCCAGTCAGAGAAAAAAAACACACTGCACCCTTCTGCCCCCACCAGCCTCCTCCTTTCACCCACTTCTACCCCTAGCCCCCCCCTCCCTCCTTTACACACACACCCAAAAAACCCTGCCAACAATGAGGGGTGAGGGGAGGGGTAACAAAAAAAGCACGAGAGAAGGAGAAGAAGGAAAACCCACGCCGCTTTACTAAGTCCTGCATTCAGACTCTGTGGTTCTTTCTCTTTTCTCTAGTTTGAAATGAAAGCAGCATTACTTCTCTGAACAGGACCACTCTCTGACCTTGACATCAACAGCACACACACACACACAGGGGTCTGAGAGGACAGAGGGCAGTGAAAGGTTCACTGGCCCTGGGCTGCTGATCACAGATTGATGTTGTTTTGGTTTAATCAGAGAGTCAGAGAGCTCCAGTCTGCAGATAAACACTGACTGCTGGGGTCCTGCTGCAACATACACACAGCACCTCTGTCTGTCTGTCTCGCTCTCTCTGCCTCTCTCTATCTCCCTGCCTCTCTCTCTCTGCCTCTTTCTCTATCTCCCTGCCTCTCTCTCTCTCTCTTTCTCCCTGCCCCTCTCTCTCTCTCTCTTTCTCCCTGCCTCTCTCTCTCTTTTTCTCCCTTCCTCTCTCTCTCTCTCTTTCTCCCTGCCCCTCTCTCTCTTTTTCTCCCTTCCTCTCTCTCTCTCTCTCTTTCTCCCTGCCTCTCTCTCTCTCTCTTTCTCCCTGCCTCTCTCTCTCTCTCTTTCTCCCTGCCTCTCTCTCTCTCTCTTTCTCCCTGCCTCTCTCTCTCTCTCTCTCTCTCTCTCTCTCTCTCTCTCTTTCTCCCTGGCTCTTTCTCGCTCTCTCCATCTTTCTCTCTCAATTCAATTCAATTTGCTTTATTGGCATAATGTAACAATGTACATATTGCAAAAGCTTACTTTGGAGATTTACAATATTAACATAATTAAAATAATAATAATCACTATTGTCAACGGGACAAAAGTAACAACAAAAATATATGTTTCAAAATAACCATACATTGAACAATAACAATAAGCATAGAGGACATGTGCAGGTTGGTTGGTCTGTCAGACACTGTCCCTCAACTTATGGCAGCAGCAGTGTAGTGCGCTGCCAACCCACAGCTCTCTGCATCCTCCCCCAACAGGATGGGTAGCCTACTCTCATCAGAGAGGTCTTTGAAACCTTGAATAAGGGTTTCAAATTTGGGGAAATGACACTCTCTAATTGTTTTATATTTTTTACATTTTGCCAGGAAATGCTGCTCTGTCTCGGGTTCTGCTGTGGTGCAGTGGTTGGACAGCCTTTCCTCTACAGGGAGACTGGTTTTCCTGTGTCTACCCTTCTCAATGGCAAGGCTGTGCTCACTGAGCCTGTAGTTTGTCAAGGTTTTTCTAAGGTTTTGATCAGTAACCATGGTCAAAGAGTTAGCCACGGTGTACTGCCGATTTAGGGCCAGATAGCACTGCATTTTGCTTTGTGTTTGTGCCTGTGTTTCTCAATAAGCAATGTAGTTTTGTTTTGACTGTGTTGCAATTTGGTTTATTCTGATTGATTGGATGTTCTGGTCCTGAGGCTTCAGTGTGTTAGTAGAACAAGTTTGTGAACTCAGCCCCAGGACCAGCTGGATGAGGGGACTGAGGCTTCAGTGTGTTCGTAGAACATGTTTGTGAACTCAGCCCCAGGACCAGCTGGATGAGGGGACTGAGGCTTCAGTGTGTTTGTAGAACATGTTTGTGAACTCAGCCCCAGGACAAGCTCAAAGAGGGGACTTTTTTCTTTGCTCAGCTCTTGGCATTGCAGGTAGCCTAGTGGCTAGAGCATTAGGTCAGTAACCGAAAGGTTGCTGAATCAAATTCCTGAGCCGACAAGGTAAACATCTGTCGTCCTGCCCCTGAGCAAGGCAGTTAACCCACTGTTCCCTGGGTGCCGAAGACTTGGATGTTGATTAAGGCAGCCCCCCGCACCTCTCTGATTCAGAGGGGTTGGGTTAAATGGGGAAGACACATTTCAGTTGAATGCATTCAGTTGTACAACTGACTAGGTATCCCCCTTTCCCGTAATGATATGAGAGGAGGTCACTGTATTTTAGATGTTTCCAAAACGTAATTGCTCTTTTTTGAGTTGTTATTATTAGTGGATATTGGACTAATTCTGTCCTGCATATATTGTTTGTAGTTTTCCTCTGGACATGTAGGACAATCTTACAGAACTCTGCATGTAGGGTTTCAATTGGGTGTTTGTCCCATTGGGTGAAATCTTGTTTTGCAAGTGGACCCCACACCTCGCTGCCATAAAGTGCAATTGGCTCAATGACACATTCAATTCATTTTTGAATTGTTCTTTTTAATGGCATAGAATGCCCTGCATGCTTTCTCTCTCAGGTCATTCACTGTCTCATTAAGGTGTCAAGTTGAGCTTATTTTGAAACCTAAGTTTTTGTAGTGTGTGCTGTACTCAGTATATTTTGTACCAATTGAGGACTTTGGTCTAATTCCCTGAGATCTGGATTTTCTCTGCCAGGGCCCAGGTCTGGCAGTACTACTCTAGCAGTTCCAGGCTCTGCTGTAGGCCATGTGCTGTGGGTGACAGCAGGCACAGGTCATCTGCAAAGAGTAGGCATTTAACCTCTGAATTATGGAGATGAACACCAGGGGCTGAGGATTTTTCTGGACTTGTGGCCAATTCATTGATGAAAATATTCAAGAGTGCAGGGCTCAGATTGCAACCCTGGCGAAGGGTTATGTTATTTTCTTGACAATTTTGATGCTGCATGTATTGCCAGTAAACATTGATTTAATTATGTCATGGGTTTAACCCCTTACACCACTTTCAATAACTTTGTAGAACAGTCCTGTATGCCAAATAGAATCAAATGCTTTTTGGAAGTCGATAAAGCAAGCGTACATTTTAGTGGACATGTTTATCTATCAGGGTGTGTAGGGTGTAAATATGATCGGCTGTGCAATGTTTTGGTATAAATCCAAGACATTGTGCTCATTAAGGAAGTTTTACATGTATAATACTACAGAAAACCTTCCCCAGGTTACTGTTCACACAAATGCCTCTGGAATTGTTAGGGTCAAATTTGTCACCGTTCTTAAAGATTAGGGTTATGTCCTTTGTTCCAGATGTCAGGGAAATAACCTACACTCGGGATCAAATTAAACAGATTTAAAATAGCCAATTGACATTTTGTACTAGTGAGTTTGAGCATCTCATTTAGGATGCCATCAGGTCCACATGCTTTTTTAAATTTGAGAGCCTGTAGTTTCTTATAGAGCTCCTGGTCAGTAATGGATTTTGATTGTCCTTTATAGGTTTTTCTAATCCATTTAACTTCTCGTGAATTTGGCATTGTTCTGTGTTTGCATCAATTTGAATGGTGTTGTAGATTGTTTTAAAATGGGCTGTCCATATGTCACCATTTTGTATCGCTAATTCCAATTTTGCCAGAAGTTGTTTGTGTTTATGGACTCCTTAATTAGTGTCAGCTGCTTGCTGTTGCCCTGTGCTATTTTTGGTTCGGAGTGTATGTTTATAGAGTTTTAAAGTCTCACAGTAATTAAGGCGTAATTCACCATTATTTGGGTCTCTGTGCTTTTGGTTTGATAGTGTTCTACATTTTGTCCTTATCATTTTACAATCTGCGTCAAACCAGTGGATGTGGGTGTGGTGGTGGTGGATGTGGTGTCCAGAAGAGTGTTTGGATTTGTTGGTTCCAGGTTGCTTTTTGGTATTCCTCTGTGCTGTTTTGGGTCCACCTGTATGAATTTATGATGTTGTACAGCTTACTGGGCTGTGAATGTGTGTTTTTTGCATGTCTGTTATTTTGAGGAACCAAGTAATTTGGTTGTGATCAGACAAGGGTGTTAGTGGCTTGACGGTGAATGATCTGAGAGAGAAAGGGTTAATTTCTGCAATGTCTCCCTCCCTCTATCTCTCTCTCTCTGCCTCTTTCTCTCTCTCTCTCTCTCTCTCTGCCTCTTTCTCCCCCCTCTCTCTCCATATATCTCTTTCCCTGTCCCTCTCGCTCTCTCTCTCTCTCACACACACACAAATGTAAACACAGAATGACACAGTGTAACAATTCCTGGCTGGTTCTCCAGCTAACTTTTCATGCTATAATCAGATATCGGTCTAACCCAAACACTCCAACCCTCTGTGACTCTACCTCTTGGTGCAGTAACCCTGCTGTGAGGCAGCAGGCATATCTACCCCTAACCATCGTATCTTCCACCTCTAACCAAACTGCTGTCAGTCCCTGTCCAGATGACTGAGCTCTTTGATTGCTTTTCATACACTTTCAGCAAGTCTCTCCACTTAGGGGAGCAGTCTGGTATAGGTCTGGTGTGTGTGTAAAGACGGAGGACATGTTTTTTTTGCAGTACACGGAGTAGATCAGGGGATCTGTGTCTAGCCCTGGAGATGTTTGTTGTCATGTTTACCATTGTGCTCAGCACTGTTTGCTCTGTGTGCCCACACCACCCTGTAGAGGGCTACTCAGACATCTTCCTCTCATCTGTCCCGGCTGTGATGCGCTCAGCAGGATATGTTTGCTCTGCACTCTGTGTCGGCTCCTCTCGGGCTGCGCTCGCCGCTTTGAATGAGGGAGTCCGTTGAACAAATGAGGCTGTAGCAATAATGACGATGATTATTATGGGATGCAGAGAGAGAGGACGAGATAGATAACCGAGTTGAAGCAAGGAGGGAGCGGGTTCCCGGGGTTATAGAGCTGTATAGTCTGGTAGTAATTTACATGAAAGCAGGTAGACAGACAATTAACCTCACTTCCTGATGATGTCACTTCCTGACAATGTCAGAACCTGCCCTCCGGAGTCCTGAGAAGGAAGAGTAGGAAATGATCAACTTAAAAAACACACAGGCGAGGTGAGGATGTACTTCCTCTGTGTTTTTATGTTGCAATTTTTCTCCTAACTCTGCTGTGGTCTCAGAGAAGAGAGAGAGAGACAGACAGACAGACAAACAGACTGACAGATGGGTGACAGAGCTGGCCAGAAACAAGGACTCTGTAACTTCAGAGGGTTCCCATCCAGTGGCGCACAGACGATGTCTCACGTCACCATGAGTCTCACGCCACCATGCCTGCTCCCATTTCATCTCCGTCCCGACCAGTACCCGGAAACCACAACACTGCGGTATAAAAGTCGACAGTGAAGCACTAGAAATGTGTTCTCAATCACTGCCGCCTCTGGAGGAGGCCGTAAGAGTATAGCTTTGCTTATGTTGAGCAGCTCCACTCTGTCGCTCCCTCTATGAGATCATCCTCATGACTTCCACACAGAGACAGTATCACATACGGCAGAAAGCCTTAATCAGAGAAACAGAGATTCAGAGGGCAGTGGGGCGGAGTGTTTGAGGGGTTAATTTGGGAGGTCCCCCCTCGTTCTCATGACTAGCTGGCAGCGAAGTCGTCTAAATACATACTAACCATTTCCGGATGTTCCTTTGTGATTCAACATAGCTGGATTAGATCTCTTCAGATCAATTTAAATCTTCTGGGACATGTGGGCCAGAAATGGAGAAAATAAAAGTGGCTTTAAGACTCAGGCTGTTGCCTGCCTTCAGGGGCTACGCCTTTGTGTAACCCTGAAACCATTTAGAGGGAAGAAGAAGAAAAACAGTTATCCTCTACGAAAAGGGAAAGAGTTACTGTACTGCTGCTTTCAGGGAACTTGGATGTGTTCTTTCCTGCAGTCGGACTGAGCTCGAGCTCCAGTAGCAGTTAATGATGTGTTTAGTCTTGTCCAGAACATTGTTGTTCTCTTTGCCGCTGGAAACAGACAGCTGGATAATGTGGATGATGTGCAACACGTTTGCTGTGTAAAAATGGTCCGTGTTTGTTCTCTATCAGAGCGTCTGCAGAGCAAATAAATCATGTTTTTTTAATAATGCAATCATGTAATAATGCAGGCTGGTCGTGTAATCTGTGATTGTAAACACCTCAGGGCAATGCTTCGTCTCTCTCTCTCGCTCTCTCCATTCATCCCTCCCTCCCCCTCTCTCAACATCACTTTGTTTCTCTGCCTCACTCTGCCTCGCTCCCATGAATGTAAATATTGTTCGGGCTACTGATTTCTAGTGTCAGGGGGAGAGAAGAGAGTTGTTACGCTAATATTGTCCTGTCAGACAGTAGAACGCTCTCAGCAGCTGCTAGTCACAGTAACATTCTCAGAACAGAGAGAATAGTATCTTTGAGTGATGACCGTTTGGCCCGGCAGAGACACGCGCCTCCAGACACTCTAAATTAGTCTAACCTCTATTTATGTTTCTTGGCTGGGAAATAGGCTTTTATGAAACAGATGTTAAGTTGTGCTAGTCTTTAAGTCTTTAAACTGAAGTGAACTCTCCACGTTGGTGTTATTGGAGCCTTATCAGGACTGAGCAAGCACGCTTCAGGATTAATCAATTAAAAATGGCTGGAATAATCTGTATAAACTCGGTCTGTGTTGAGCGGTCCGTTTTCATGCCTCATTATCTGTGGTTATAGGGACCTCTGTTGGCCTTGTGATATATTGTGGTGCTGTATCTTTCAGAAAATATTTTTAGTTTTGAAAACAACTAGTTTTAGTCCATTCACTTTATAGTTTTTTTTATATATCAGTGAAAACGTGTGGAGCCGTGAGTTTAGCATGCCAGGTTGGTTGAATCCCTGTCCTGCAACAACAGACTTCCATACAAACATATGAAGTAGGGTACATTTTTGCTCATAAAATGCAATACTGAAATAAAAAAAACAGTGGACTTAACGGTATGGGTAGTTTTGTAGATCAAACCCCTAATTGCACCTACAGTGACCACTGCTGCTATTGCCACGAGAGCAGGGGATGTAACGGAGCAAATGGCTGCTTTTCTGGAATCACTAGTGACTGCAACAGACACAAATTATCTGGAGAGAAAAAATGATTACTTGATTTAACTTTACAACATTGTTTCACTTGAACACTTTCCCTTCATAACCCCTCAGTAAACTATCAGACTTCATACAACGGGTGGTTTGGAGTTCTCATTGTTAGAGCCTCTACGACCCATGATATAAGACAATATACACATTGCCGTGTTCATATAAAGTGGCCATGTGGCTATGACCACATCACAGCCATGATAGAAATGTCATAACGCATGGCCTCTCGTGTATTATTGCTTAAATATTCAGGCAGGCAGACAGACAGAAGGCAGCTAAGTAAAGATTGACGAATAGATAGAACTGACATCAGCCAAAGGCATATGATTCTATTGTCATTGTAAAATAATATTTTCACAGGCAAGAGTAGTCTAATGCAACAGAGATTATGGAACAAATTACACACCCGTCCATTTTTTGTTAAATTTAGTTTAGTTTTGTGTCTAGATAAGTGTTCTAGGTCTGTGTTTTTCAACCCTGGTCCTCCAGTAACCCCAACAGAACATATTTTTATTGAAACCCTGGACAAACACACCTGATTTAACTTGTCAACTAATCATCAGGACCTCAATGTGTTGAATGAGGTGTGGTTGTCCAGGGTTACAACAGAAATGTGTGCTGTTAGGGGTCCTGGAGGACCAGGGTTGGGAAACATGGTTCTAGGTGACAGCTCTGACAGTGCTCCCTCCTAACAATTGTGTCTAGATCAGTTTCAATTGCTAAACACTTGTCTCAGGTGTGACGCATGAACCTGGCGTTGAACAAAGGTCACAGTGGTGCTACGTGACTTGGGCCCACAGCTGGACTGCTGGGGTTGCTGCGGGGAACAGAAGAATGAAGGTTTGAGGGTAGAAAGGAAGGAAGACACAATCTTCCCTGTTACACACACTTCTAGGAACGTATTCCCGCAAATGTATCTTTATACTATAAATATAATATTGTACTGATACTCTCTGACTTTGACTGTCTGTCCTTAGTGTGATCTGTTTTTTACTATTTAGTAAGGACTCTGTATTTTATTATGTTACCCATGCTTGCAAACCAAAAAAAGTTTGATTGATTAACGTGATTAGTGTAACGGAATGAAATTGCTACATGATGTCAGCAACGTGATTGTAAACACCTCGGGGCAATGCCACATCTCTAGGTCTCCATCCCTCCCTCAGACTCCCTCTCTCTCTCATACGATCTGTTTCTCTGCCTCAATCCCATGAATGTAAACATTGTTTGGGCTACTGATTTCTAGTGTCAGGGGGAGAGAAGAGAGTTGTTACTCTAATCTTGTCCTGTCAGACAGTAGAACGCTCTCAGCAGCTGCTAGTCACAGTAACATTCTCAGAAAGAGAGAATAGTATCTTTGAGTGATGACCGTTTGGCCCGGCAGAGACACGCGCCTCCAGACAATCTAAATTAGTCTGATGCTCCCTGATGACCTGTTTCTGGAAAACAAGATTTTATAAAACAAATATTTTGTTTTTCTCCTCTTTATCCCTAAGTGAACTCTCCATAGTGGCGTTATTAGAACTTAAATCAGGACCGAGTCAGCTTGCTTTGTGTTTAATCAATTAAAGTTTGCTGGACTAAACTGTAACTGGGTATTTCCTTGGCCTGTTGGGTAGAGACCAGCCTTCATCCCTCATCATCTGTGGTTATAATGACCTCTGCTGGCCATGTGATATATTCTAGTTACAGTGGGGCAAAAAAGTATTTTGTCAGCCACCAATTGTGCAAGTTCTCCCACTTAAAAAGATGTGAGAGGCCTGTAATTTTTATCATAGGTACACTTCAACTATGACAGACGAAATTAGAAAAATAAATCCAGAAAATCAAATTGTAGGATTTTTTATTAATTTATTTACAAATTATGGTGGAAAATAAGTATTTGGTCACCTACAAACAAGCAAGATTTCTGGTTCTCACAGACCTGTAACTTCTTTAAGAGGCTCCTCTGTCCTCCACTTGTTACCTGTATTAATGGCACCTGTTTGAACTTGTTATGAGTATAAAAGACACCTGTCCACAACCTCAAACAGTCACACTCCAAACTCCACTATGGCCAAGACCAAAGAGCTGTCAAAGGACACCAGAAACAAAATTGTAGAACTGCACCAGGCTGGGATGACTGAATCTGCAATAGGTAAGCAGCTTGGTTTAAAGAAATCAACGGTGGAAGCAATTATTAGGAAATGGAAGACATACAAGACCACTGATAAAGATCCATTACAAGCTAATGACAATTGTTTACACCGTATAGGCATCTCACCTGCCTCCACTAGTAAGGCACATAAAGATGCTGATTTAAATGCACCAATACATATCGTTAAAGCTGTGTAATGGATGCTGTCCAGCCTCTGAAGCCGAGTCTTTGTCACTGTTCCATAAACTATACACCCGTAATCAATTGTTGTCCTGATCGGAGCTCTATAAATATCCATCAACGATGGTCTGTCAGCCCCCCATTCACAACCAGAGACCGGGCGCAAAAGATTCACCACCTTCTTACACTTTGCTTCAACATTGATGACATGATCTTTCCATGCACAGTACCAGTCAGACGTTGAGACACACCTACTCATTCAAGGGTTTTTCTTTAGTTTTGCTATTTTCTACAGTGTAGAATAATAGTGAAGACATCAAAACTATGAAATAACACATATGGAATCATGTAGTGACCAAAAGAAAGCGTTAAACAAATCTTAATATATTTTTGAGTATTCAAAGTAGCAACCCTTTGCCTTTGAAAGCTTTGCACTCTCTTTGAATTCTCTCAAGGAGTTCACACATATTCTCTCAAGGAGTTCACACATATTCTGAGTACTTGTTGGCTGCTTTTCCTTCACTCTGCAGTCCAACTCATCCCAAACCATCTCAAATGGGTTGAGGTCATGTGATTGTGGAGGCTAGGTCATCTGATGCAGCACTCCATCACTCTCCCTGGTCAAATCGCCCTTACACAGCTTGGAGGTGGTGTTTTGAGTCATTGTCCTGTTGAAAAACAAATGATAGTCCCACTAAGGAAAAAACAGACGAAATGGTGTATCACTGCATAATGCTGTGGTAGCCATGCTGGGTAAGTGTGCCCTGAATTCTAAATAAATCACAGACAGTGTTACCAGCAAAGCACCCCCACACCATCACACCTCCTCCTCCATGCTTCACGGTGGGAACCACACATGCAGACATAATCCGTTCACCTACTCTGCGTCTCACAAAGACACAGTGGTTAGAACCAAAAGGACAGATTTCCACCGGTCTAATGTCCATTGCTTGTGTTTCTTGGCCCAAGCAAGTGTCTTCTTATTATAATGGTGTCCTTTAGTAGAGATTTCTTTTCAACAAGTCGACCTGATTCACACAGTCTCCTCTGAACAGCTGATGTTGAGATGTGTCTGTTATTTGAACTCTGAGGTGCAATCTGAGGTGCAGTTAACTGCCAATTTCTGAGGCTGGTAACTCTAATGAACTTATCCTCTGCAGCTGAGGTAACTCTGGGTTTAATTTCCTGTGGCGGTCCTCATGAGAGTCAGTTTCATCATAGCGATTGATGGTTTTTGCAACTGCACTTGAAGAAACTTTCAAAGTTCTTGAAATTTTCCGTATTGACTGACCTTCATGTTTTAAAGTAATGATCGACTGTCGTTTCTCTTTGCTTATTTGCCATAATATGGACTTGGTCATTTACCAAATAGAAGATAGCCCTACCTCTACCTTGTCACAACATAACATTGGTTCAACATTGGTTCAAATGCATTAAGGAAAGAAAATCCACAAATTAACTTAACAAGGCACACCAGTTAATTGAAATGCATTCCAGGTGAATACCTCATGAAGCTGGTTAAGAGAATGCCAAACGTGTGCAAAGCTATCATCAAGGCAAAGGGTGTTGAGGATCAGCGTGGCAGATGTGTTGTTACCTAACCTCACCACCTGGGGGCGGCCCGCCAGGTAGTCCAGGATCCAATTGCAGAGAGAGGTGTTTAGTCCCAGGGTCATAAGCTTAGTGATGAGCTTCATGGGCACTATGGTGTTGAACGCTGAGCTGTAGTCAATGAATAGCATTCTCACGTAGGTGTTCCTTTTCTCCAGGTGGGAAAGGGCAGTGTGGAGTGCAATAGAGATTGCATCATCTGTGGATCTGTTAGGGCGGTAGGCAAATTGGAGTGGGTCTAGGGTTTCTGAGATGATGGTGTTGATTACATAGCATAACTGATCATGACCCGTGGCTGTATATCCACAGCCTTTTAAGACTGAACACATCTCATGTATGGTAAAAACAGCATCCAACGAAGAGTCAGCAATATCCCTTTTCTTATGCACATTAACGTGAGCATTTAGAATCTCACACCTGCGTTGCTTATATACTTCAATCAAAGTAGCGACACCATGTACCCTAACAAATGTCCCCCCCCCCCCCTCAGCTTTTTCTTGATCAGTTACGGACATTTTATTGACAATCCAAAACTTGAATTCGAGTGGACTTGCTTATTCCAATCATCTTCTTCCACATAGACCGTACATCCCCCAGCTCAGTAGCGCTGCCTATTGTAGAGCAGAAGTGTCTCCATGCGTTTCTCTTGACAGACTTAATGACCCTGCGTACTGACGCTCTTTTCCCTTGGAAATCAACTAGATCCTCCGGAGTCATATTCCTACACTCTGTGAGCCCTATTTCTTTCTCCAATAGTGCACTTTTCATTCCCATTAAGGAACCACTTTCCTCTTGTCACTCACTCACAGACCCCTCTGCTGAACGGTACCCTATCTGGAATAGTGACATCATATCTTCCACAATAGTACCATTAGCATCTGTATGTGTGCTTCCCCATAAAACGGTTATGTGTATTAAAGTTGCCCTACCATACCTCTCTAGGGCCCATTTCTCCTGATATTTCGTCAAACGTCGCGACAGGTAGTTGACGACAAGGGTTGTACAGATGCTGTAAGTTAATGTTATTACCTGCACCGTATATATATCTACTATCACACATTCATATTAAGATGGGACAGGTATTTAACGATGTATACCAGATCTTCCCTTATTAACGTAGCACCACCACCCTGTCCAATTGATCTGACCGATCTGATTGAGAAATAACCAGGAATAATAAAATCAAGATGTGGTCTATGCCATGTTACTTAAAACACATATCACATCAGGTTTGATCCCTAAATCAATGACATATTTCTTAAACTCCTGGCCGTTAGCGATAAGGCTTCTGGCATTACACTGAAGGATAACAAAAACCGTAAGTCTAATTGTCATCAAACTGATACATTCCATCATTAGTATTATTAGGAGTCAACAGATCAACAATCATGGCGACAGTCACATCTGTTACTCCTAAAAACATTATCAATGAAGGCCATAAAGTCAATCTGATTAACTATTAAAGTGTCCTTTCAAATGACATTTGTGTGAGCATGATTTCTGAGCAGGTCTCGTATCCATGTCTGGACCTTATTATCTCCATCGCTCTGCCTAATAGTTCCACCAATCTGCCTTGCAGACTCTGCATAAGAGACATTATGAGTGATGTTATATCTTTGGGCCTCTCTAGCCTCTTTCAGCACCTGGCATCCACCAAATGCTTCACTGTGTCTCCCCCACCCACCACAATTACAACCGCTAACCTTGACATTGTAGGAAAAACTCTCAAACAGTGAAAGCCAAGAAGCCCATCTGTACTTTCTTAGGTAAAACTTTCTCAAACATTAATATTAGGCTACTTACGGCCTTTTACTTCTATGCCCCTCTTTCATCATCCCCACCCATAACATCAGTACTATCATCCATGTCGGCCACAGTCCAGCTGTTGCTATACATTTACATTACATTTACATTTAAGTCATTTAGCAGACGCTCTTATCCAGAGCGACTTACAAATTGGTGAATTCACCTTCTGACATCCAGTGGAACAGCCACTTTACAATAGTGCATCTAAATCATTAAGGGGGGGGGTGGTGAGAAGGATTACTTATCCTATCCTAGGTATTCCTTGAAGAGGTGGGGTTTCAGGTGTCTCCGGAAGGTGGTGATTGACTCCGCTGTCCTGGCGTCGTGAGGGAGTTTGTTCCACCATTGGGGGGCCAGAGCAGCGAACAGTTTTGACTGGGCTGAGCGGGAACTGTACTTCCTCAATGGTAGGGAGGCGAGCAGGCCAGAGGTGGATGAACGCAGTGCCCTTGCTTGGGTGTAGGGCCTGATCAGAGCCTGGAGGTACTGCGGTGCCGTTCCCCTCACAGCTCCGTAGGCAAGCACCATGGTCTTGTAGCGGATGCGAGCTTCAACTGGAAGCCAGTGGAGAGAGCGGAGGAGCGGGGTGACGTGAGAGAACTTGGGAAGGTTGAACACCAGACGGGCTGCGGCGTTCTGGATGAGTTGTAGGGGTTTAATGGCACAGGCAGGGAGCCCAGCCAACAGCGAGTTGCAGTAATCCAGACGGGAGATGACAAGTGCCTGGATTAGGACCTGCGCCGCTTCCTGTGTGAGGCAGGGTCGTACTCTGCGGATGTTGTAGAGCATGAACCTACAGGAACGGGCCACCGCCATGATGTTGGTTGAGAACGACAGGGTGTTGTCCAGGATCACGCCAAGGTTCTTAGCGCTCTGGGAGGAGGACACAATGGAGTTGTCAACCGTGATGGCGAGATCATGGAACGGGCAGTCCTTCCCCGGGAGGAAGAGCAGCTCCGTCTTGCCGAGGTTCAGCTTGAGGTGGTGATCCGTCATCCACACTGATATGTCTGCCAGACATGCAGAGATGCGATTCGCCACCTGGTCATCAGAAGGGGGAAAGGAGAAGATTAATTGTGTGTCGTCTGCATAGCAATGATAGGAGAGACCATGTGAGGTTATGACAGAGCCAAGTGACTTGGTGTATAGCGAGAATAGGAGAGGGCCTAGAACAGAGCCCTGGGGGACACCAGTGGTGAGAGCGCGTGGCGAGGAGACAGATTCTCGCCACGCCACCTGGTAGGAGCGACCTGTCAGGTAGGACGCAATCCAAGCGTGGGCCGCGCCGGAGATGCCCAACTCGGAGAGGGTGGAGAGGAGGATCTGATGGTTCACAGTATCGAAGGCAGCCGATAGGTCTAGAAGGATGAGAGCAGAGGAGAGAGAGTTAGCTTTAGCAGTGCGGAGCGCCTCCGTGATGCAGAGAAGAGCAGTCTCAGTTGAATGACTAGTCTTGAAACCTGACTGATTTGGATCAAGAAGGTCATTCTGAGAGAGATAGCGGGAGAGCTGGCCAAGGACGGCACGTTCAAGAGTTTTGGAGAGAAAAGAAAGAAGGGATACTGGTCTGTAGTTGTTGACATCAGAGGGATCGAGTGTAGGTTTTTTCAGAAGGGGTGCAACTCTCGCTCTCTTGAAGACGGAAGGGACGTAGCCAGCGGTCAGGGATGAGTTGATGAGCGAGGTGAGGTAAGGGAGAAGGTCCCCGGAAATGGTCTGGAGGAGAGAGGAGGGGATAGGGTCGAGCGGGCAGGTTGTTGGGCGGCCGGCCGTCACAAGAAGCGAGATTTCATCTGGAGAGAGAGGGGAGAAAGAGGTCAGAGCACAGGGTAGGGCAGTGTGAGCAGAACCAGCGGTGTCGTTTGACTTAGCAAACGAGGATCGGATGTCGTCGACCTTCTTTTCAAAATGGTTGACGAAGTCATCTGCAGAGAGGGAGGAGGGGGGGGAGGGGGAGGAGGATTCAGGAGGGAGGAGAAGGTGGCAAAGAGCTTCCTAGGGTTAGAGGCAGATGCTTGGAATTTAGAGTGGTAGAAAGTGGCTTTAGCAGCAGAGACAGAGGAGGAAAATGTAGAGAGGAGGGAGTGAAAGGATGCCAGGTCCGCAGGGAGGCGAGTTTTCCTCCATTTCCGCTCGGCTGCCCGGAGCTCTGTTCTGTGAGCTCGCAATGAGTCATCGAGCCACGGAGCGGGAGGGGAGGACCGAGCCGGCCTGGAGGATAGGGGACATAGAGAGTCAAAGGATGCAGAAAGGGAAGAGAGGAGGGTTGAGGAGGCAGAGTCAGGAGAAAGGTTGGAGAAGGTATGAGCAGAGGGAAGAGATGATAGGATGGAAGAGGAAAGAGTAGCGGGGGAGAGAGAGCGAAGGTTGGGACGGCGCGATACCATCCGAGTAGGGGCAGTGTGGGAAGTGTTGGATGAGAGCGAGAGGGAAAAGGATACAAGGTAGTGGTCGGAGACTTGGAGGGGAGTTGCAGTGAGGTTAGTGGAAGAACAGCATCTAGTAAAGATGAGGTCGAGCGTATTGCCTGCCTTGTGAGTATGGGGGGAAGGTGAGAGGGTGAGGTCAAAAGAGGAGAGGAGTGGAAAGAAGGAGGCAGAGAGGAATGAGTCAAAGGTAGACGTGGGGAGGTTAAAGTCGCCCAGGACTGTGAGAGGTGAGCCGTCCTCAGGAAAGGAGCTTATCAAGGCATCAAGCTCATTGATGAACTCTCCGAGGGAACCTGGAGGGCGATAAATGATAAGAATGTTAAGCTTGAAAGGGCTGGTAACTGTGACAGCATGGAATTCAAAGGAGGCGATAGATAGATGGGTAAGGGGAGAGAGAGAGAATGACCACTTAGGAGAGATGAGGATCCCGGTGCCACCACCCCGCTGACCAGAAGCTCTATACCGCCAACTATAGATTATATTTCGCATCTCCCTACAGCTTCCTTCTCGTGCTCGTCGTAGCTTGTGCTACACGTTTGAAACGAAACGTCTTCTGTCGTTGAAACACAACAGGCACTTGGTTGAAGCATTCATACTGTCGACCAATCGCCGAATAGGAGGCGTAGACTTCGGCAACCGACTTCGGTTACCTCGGGAAAAATGTTTGTGTGCCCGGTCAGCCGAAAAAAACCTTACCGAAGTCCAAACCCCCCAAAAACGTCATAAAATGTCTTTATAATATATGTACGTACTGTCTCGAACTTCGGCTGGGAAGCATACGTCGAGAGCTAGGGGCAGGTGTGCTGACGTAATATTGCCCAACAGCCTGGTGTCATAGACTACACGTAATATAACAAACGTAAATCCGGCACACTTACATTAGTATAATACTGTATGTTATGTAGTGTATGGTTCCATAAGACAAATGGTCATTTAAGGCAATAACACAAACATCTAGCAACCCAAAGGTTGCGATTTTAGCGACTACTGCTACTTACTACTTTGCAACTACTTGGCATGTAACCTAACCTAACCCTTCCCTAACCTTAACCCTTTTAGCTAACCCTAACCTTAAGCATTTTAGCTAACCCTTCCCTAACCTTAACCCTTTAACCTAACTCCTAAACTTAACCCTTAACCCTAACCCCTAGACAGCTAGTTAACGTTAGTCATCTAGCTAGAATTCGTAACATATTATTAACATTTATTTTTGCAATATCGGAACACATAGTACGTTTACCAAATTCATAACATATAATATGAATTGTAATTCATAATATATGATACAAAATGGATTAATCAAAATCAAATAAAATTGATTTATATACCCCTTCTTACATCAGCTGATATATCAAAGTGCTGTACAGAAACCCAACCTAAAACACCAAACAGCAAGCAATGCAGGTGTAGAAGCACAGTAGCTAGGAAAAACTCCCTAGAAAGGAAAAAACTAGGAAGAAACCTAGAGAAGAACCAGGCTATGTGGGGTGGCCAGTCCTCTTCTAGCTGTGCCGGGTGGAGATTATAACAGAACATGGCCAAGATGTTCAAATGTTCATAAATGACCAGCATGGTCAAATAATAGTAATCAGAGTGAACAGGTCAAGGTTCCATAGCCGCAGGCAGAACAGTTGAAACTGGAGCAGCAGCACGGCCAGGTGGACTGGGGACAACAAGGAGTCATCATGCCAGGTAGTCCTGAGGCATGGTCCTAGGGCTCAGGTCCTCCGAAAGAGAGAAAGGGAGAATTAGAGAGAGCATACTTAAATTCACACAGGACACCGGATAAGACAGGAGAAATACTTTAGATTTAACAGACTCTCCCTAGCACCCCGACACATGAACTACTGCAGCATAAATCGGGGTGGCTGAGACAGGAGGGGTCAGGAGACACTGTGGCCCCATCCGATGATACCCCCGGACAGGGCCAAACAGGCAGGATATAACCCCACCTACTTTGCCAAAGCACAGCCCCCACACCACTAGAGGGATATCTTCAACCACCAACTTACCATCCTGAGACAAGGCCGAGTATAGCCCACTGAAGACCCAATGAATACATTGACAAATTGATACGTACCATACGAAACGTAACATATCATACTAAATAGAGCATCTCTGATTTACATACATAATAATACGAAATGCTCTGAGACTAGGTTGCAGCCAGTCCAATTTCACGGAGAGCAGACTTTGTGACATATGCTACCATATAGAGTCCAGTGGTGAGATCAACTTGGTTGCCTTTTCTGGGGAGAAAGAATACTTGATTGAACTTTTCAACATTGATTTAGTTGAGCACTCTACCTTGGTAAACAGATACACAGAAAGACAAGCAATTACTCTGATTGTTTGTTTGATTGATTGATAAATAGATAAACTGGAGAGGAGAGTTCAGTAAGAAGAGAACATAAAGCAGAAGCAGAAGTAGAAGTGAAGGGAAATAGAATACAGACCAAGAGATAAAGAGACAAACACTACCAGTTTAGATGATTACAGGTATGGTCCTCCATTTTGAAATTCTTTGTATATCTTTAGAAGTAACAAGAAAAGTGCTGGTCCTGACCGACAAGGTTAAACCATAACACTTTAAAATAATACATTCATATTCAAAGTAGACTAATGCAGCAGAAATTATGCAACTAAATACTCAAGTTTCCATCATTAGTTAAGTCAAGTCTTATCTAGATACCTGCTCCTAATAGTATAGTGTCTAGCTCTGTTTCACTTTCCTTTAGATACATTTATAAAGGCGTGGCACGTAGTTGAACAGACAGCGTTATTAATAATCATTGGTCTCTACCGACTGCATGGGGTTGCTATGGGGCCCAGAAGACTGCTAGTTGGAGCCCAGTCAAACACGGACAGAATCTACTATGATACAAAACACTTACAAGAAAAGTCATCAAATATTCCTGCAAATTCATCTTTATACTAAACCGAGCAACAACAAAAAAACGTCCCTTTCTCAGGACACTGTCTTTCAAAGATAATCCGTAAAAATCATAATAACTTCACAGATCTTCACTGTAAAGGGTTTAATCACTGTTTCCCATTGCTTGTTCAATGAACCATAACAATTAATGAACATGCATCTGTGGAATGGTCGTTAAGACACTAACAGCTTACAGACGGTAGGCATTTAAGGTCACAGTTATGAAAATGTAGAACACTAAAGAGGCCTTTCTAATGACTCTGAAAAACAAAACAAAAAAAGATGCCCAGGGTCCCTGCTCATCTGCATGAACGTGCCTTAGGAATGCTGCAAGGAGGCATGGGGACTGCAGATGTGGCCAGGGAAATAAATTGCAATGTCTGTACTGTGAGACGCCTAAGACAGCGCTACAGGGAGACAAGACAGACAGCTGATCATCCTCGCAGTGACAGACCACGTGTAACAACACCTGCACAGGATCGGTACATCCGAACATAACACCTGCGGCACAGGTGCAAGATGGCAACAACAACTACCCGAGTTACACCAGGAACACACAATCCCTCCATCAGTGCTCAGGCTGTCCACAATAGGCTGAGGGCTTGTAGGCCTGTTGTAAGGCAGGTCCTCAACAGACATCACAGGCAACAACGTCACCTATGGGCACAAACCCACTGTCGCTGGACCAGACAGGACTGGCAAAAAGTGCTCTTCACTGACGAGTCGTGGTTTTGTCTCACCAGGGGTAATGGTCAGATTTGCATTTATCGCCGAAGGAATGAGTGTTACACCGAGGCCCGTACTCTGAAGCGGGGTTGATTTGGAGGTGGAGGGTCCGTCATGGTCTGGGGCGGTGTGTCACAGCATCATCGGACTGAGCTTGTTGAGATTGCAGGCAATCTCAACGCTGTGCGTTACAGGGAAAACATCCTCCTCCCTCATGTGGTACCCTTCCTGCAGGCTCATCCTGACATGACCCTCCAGCATGACAATGCCACCAGCCATACTGCTCGTTCTGTGCGTGATTTCCTGCAAGACAGGAATGTCAGTGTTCTGCCATGACCAGCGAAGAGCCCGGATCTCAATCCCATTGAGCACGTCTGAGACCTGTTGGATAGGAGGGAGAGGGCTAGTGCAATTCCCCCCAGAAATGTCCAGGAACTTGCAGGTGCCTTGGTGGAAGAGTGGGGTAACATATCATATCAAGAACTGGCAAATCTGGTGCAGTCCATGAGGATGAGATGCACTGCAGTACTTAATGCAGCTGGTGGCCACACCAGATACTGACTGTTACTTTTGATTTTGACCCCTCCTTTGTTCAGGGACACATTATTCAATTTCTGTTAGTCACATGTCTGTGGAACTTTTTCAGTTTATGTCTCAGTTGTTGAATCTTGTTATGTTCATACAAATATTTACACATGTTAGGTTTGCTGAAAATAAATGCAGTTGACAGTGAGAGGACGTTTCTTTTTTTGCTGAGTTTATCTAGACTATCATACCGATACCGTCTGTAGTGTATAGGTTATTTTATCAATGTCTATGTGCGTCCTCATGCCAACAGTGCCAACGTAAAAAAAACCTCTATGGGCACATGTGCAATGACATCCACAGGCCACTGGAGGGCAGTCTAAGCTGGTTACACGTAGTTCTTGATTACATCGTCGAGTAGTATGTAAATTGGTTCAATACGAGACTGATATGAACTACATTACATAATATCTGATTTATTTATTTCTGATCAGTCCATTATACTGCATTTTTTTAAACTATTATGATCTCAAATAATAAAATAGTATAGATTCTACATAACATAGCAATATAAAAGTTATGGATATTTTTCAGATGTAACTTCAGGCCTAACTTTCACATTCTGTTGAGGCCTCAATCAAATACGTGATATTCACTTTTGGTCTAGAGTAGGCCTAGAGTAGGTCTAGAGTAGGCCTAGAGTAGACAAATATTGTCTTTAGAGTAATGTTTACAGTGTGAGGGGAGGAGGTAGTGTCGCACGCAGAGAGTCAACAGACACCCAGCAGGTCAAGAGATGCTCCCGTTGCCTCGCAGCTTGGACAAGAGGGCTGGGCTGCAGCAGTTTTGTTCTGCAGGCGTCTCCATGCCGCTAGAATGCAGACAGTAAACCTGCAGACACAGCTACACACACACGCACACACACACAGCTACACACACAGCTACACGCACACACACACACAGCTACACACACACACACACACACACACACACACACACACACACACACACACACACACACACACACACACACACACACACACACACACACACACACACACACACACACACACACACACACACACCAGTGTGGTGCAGTGGTCTTGGGCACAGCATCTCAGTGCTAGAGATGTCACTACAGACCCTTATTCGATTCCAGGCTGTATCACAACCGCCTGTATTTGGGAGTCCCATAGGGTGGCGCACAATTGTCCCAGTGTCATTAGGGTTTGGCCGGGGTAGGCCATCATTTTAAATATGAATTTGTTTTTAACGGACTTGCCTAGTTAAACCAATAAACTAAAATGAACACACAAACCCCATGACCATATTGCTTCTCAATCCTCATGGCCCTGAACAACTTGGTGTCTTTCTTGGCTTATTGTATGGATCTCTACTAACTTTACATCTATAAATCATTTCTAGTGAGGAAACAGAACAAAGGGATGTAAACCAGCTTGTATTATTCAGTGAGTGAATGCTGCATGATTTATAAACTAGGTTATTGTCAGAGATTGCTCTCAGTCAGATTGAATCGTTTCAAAATACTAGGCCTGACGCAAAAGTGCCTGTACACAGCCCTTAGTCATGGTATATTGTCCATATACCACAAACCCACAATGCGCCTTATTGCTATTATAAACTGATTACCAACATAAATGGAACAGTAAAACTATCATTTTTACATCATAGCCCTGGTATATTTAAGCTATAAGGCCTGGGGGGTATATGGCCATTGTATGAAGGCTGAGAGGTGTTCTTTGGGCCTACGCAACTCGTCCCTGAATGCTGATTGGCTGAAAGCCATGGAATATCAGTCCATGTACCATGGGTATGACAAACCATTACTTTTTACTGTTCTTACTGTTATATTTACGTTGGTAACCAGTTTATATTAACAATATGGTACCTCAAGGGTTTGCGGTATATGGCCAATATTCCACTGCTAATGGCGCACTCCACATTGCATCCTGCTAAGAACAGCCCTTAGCTAAGCGATATTGGCCATTTACCACAAACACCTGAGGTGCCTTATTGTTAATATAAAGTGGTTTCTAACGTTTGCCACACCTCCTCGGGCATTATTGCATAATAATAATGAGATGTTTTTTTTCCTCATTGACAATATTTTTTTATGGATTTCTATACACTGTGATGGCTTCGCGTCCCTGGCGTCTCGGAGGGTTGGTGTTTTGGGAGGGTTGAACGCTGAAAACATTCACGGAGGAGCTCGATGATGTCATCTGAAAACTCACTCCCCCAAGTCAAAGGCGCCGATTTGTTCTCTTCTTTTTTATTTTCACCCTAGAGTTTCTCCAATGCGTCGCGGACCACAGCACAAAAGGTAGTCAAATAACGAGGTAGTCAAGTAACTCAAGTAAACTGTAGATAAGCTTTGCTGTCTAAACGACGCGGGACTGAGGGGGTTTGGCGACTGGACATAGAACCAAACAGCCCCTTTTCTGTGGGCGAGCGGGTCAACTTTTATTCGAACCCCAAAAATGAATCGGAGTTTCAATAAATCCCAATCTTCCCTGCAATACTTGGACTGCATCGCGGTTGAAGTGAAAAGCAAGGTAAGCAGACTACCCTATCGATGGCACCCATTTAGGCATTACATTTTTTTTTAGGCTAAATCAGCCTAAACTACTTCACATACTCTGGAACGGGGTTTGTGGTAAAAGGGACTCGGGGGTGGTGGAGACTGCAGACCATACAACTACTGGTCTAGATTTGACCTGGCACATGCCATGGGAAACCTTGCACTTTCAACAATTAAGCCAGTTGTCTAAATGAAGTATTGGCTGTAAACTATTTTCACAAGGCAACTTCTAGGGAAAACCCGCTGAAGACGAATCATGTAAATCCTTATGTCATGGCAGCAGGATTTTTCACTACTGTCACGATTTTCTAGAAAAACTGGTTTTGCAATGAGGAAAGTCATTTTTAAACGTGTTAATTATTAGAACGAAAGACTCCTGCTAATTTGCAAGAGAGTAAGTAGAGTCAAGACATGGATACTTTCTGAAACCACACTTCTTTGTTGTTGCTGCTACTAAGTAACCTAGTTGACACTGACAGCGTGTGGATTTCAATAGCACCACGGCAATACACAGACCGACTTTACAATATATATCATAGCTGTGCTTTCTCAAACAAATAACATTCCAATACAAGTCCTGGCATAAATTAAGTTATTTTAACATCTGTTCTCATTGTTTCAAAACAACAATCTAGTCATCTATCGATTTGGGCCAGAAACATGTGTATGTGAAGAATTCACAAAGGTAGTGTACTGGGCTTTAATAGTCTTGTATTAGTGGACCGACTACAGCCATCTGCAGCTCCAGCCCCAAACTACTTCCCGCAGCAATGCCAGAAACCCCAGACATTGAGTGTTTTTAGTTATTAGGACAAGCATCTCATGACCTGCTGGGGATCTGACTGTGTGAAGCTCCCTCTTCCCCTCACACTGTAAACACCACTCTAAGTCTAGAGTATGTGCCAGCTGCCTACCTACCAACCAACCAACCAACCGACAGACAGACTGGCGATAAGATGAAAAGGTGCTGTTGAAACTGTTTGAGTATAATAGATAAGTTTAGATACCTGATCTCTAAACTACTGGCCCATGTCTTGCCTTTCCTCCACCCTGACATGTCAAGATATTCTACTGATATTGTGTTCTTTTACTACTATGGTATGTTGCTCCGGTTCCTCCTCCATTCCTCTCTGTCCTCCTCTCGTATAAAGGTTTAAGATGGAACTGGAGTCTAGGTGCATTTGCAGGTGTCTTCCACAGCTTGTCCACTGAGGCAGGTTGTATCATTTTTGTTGTGCGGTATTGGAATTTGTGGCTGGCTGTGTTTTGATGAAGGCTCAAGGCTCTTGTTGGTGAAGTGCATCATGGCACCATGCCCGCTGCAGAGCCCAGCCCCTCCATTGTCTCAGAGGGCTGAGTGAGTATTCAGCCTAATTCAGAGTTAGTATTCAGCCTCACTCTAATTCATACCAGGGCTGGAATGCTGCTGACCCACTGTCTCTCTGTCTGTGGTGAAAGGAGGCCCTGTTTCAGGAGCCCTGGGAGAGAGTTAGGCCCCCCTCTTCTGGGCTCTCTCTCCTGGGAACCCCTTAAGGATCTAGCAGTTTAAAGTTTTTTGTTTTTGGGTGTTGTGTGTTTAAAACACAACCTCGGATAGGTTGAGGGGGAAACTTTAGGAGAAATGTGTCATCGAGAGCCATAGTGGGATGGGCTAGGTTGGGCAGGACTAAACGTGTCATCACAGAACTGTCTGTCGTAGTGATAGTGAGTCAACCAGTGTCCTCTAGTGACAACATCCATACTCACCGTCACCACTCTATTCAGACCTGTTGGAGTGTTACATCAGCCAGGCACCATCTCTCACCACTATCTGATGGAGTGAGTCGGTATCAGTCTCCTGGTGATGTCGTAAAGGGTTTTAGTTCCTGCTTCTCACTGACCCAGGATGATAACCTGTTCTCAGGGGAATTGTTCTGTTTCTGATAACCCTGGACTACAACAGAACAGACTAGAACAACAGGGCTTCTCAGAGGCGAGCTGTGTTGCAGCGGGCTGGTTTGTCTCTGCAGCGGGCTGGTTTGTCTCTGCAGCGGGCTGGTTTGTCTCTGCAGCGGGCTGGTTTGTCTCTGCAGCGGGCTGGTTTGTCTCTGCAGCGGGCTGGTTTGTCTCTGCAGCGGGCTGGTTTGTCTCTGCAGCGGGCTGGTTTGTCTCTGCAGCGGGCTGGTTTGTCTCTGCAGCGGGCTGGTTTGTCTCTGCAGCAGCAGTTATCTGAAGAGGTGTAAGATGATACTGTTAGCATGTCTTTTCTCACCCGACCGTATCTACCTCACCCTCTTCCCTCACCCATCATGGTTCATCTCTCAACCACTGGCGTTTTCATCTCCATGCAAAACTTTCCGTAGAACAGCCGAGCAGTTTAGACTGACAGTCACACGGGAGAAACGTGATAAGACCGAAGCCGTTGGCGAGCTTAGTCTCGCCTCCATGTCAGTCAGTGTGTTGGCCTAATGGCTGAGCAGTGCAGTCTGTACTTGTCTGGACCCGTTGACATTCTCCTGTGTGTGTGTGTGTGTGTGTGTGTGTGTGTGGGGGGGTGCTTTGTCAGTGTGTTGTATTACTTTCAGGTTTTGATTCAAATTTAGCTCATGGCCTTGTCTAGACTTGTCTAGGCTGATACCCTTTAGGGCTTGTTCTGCTTTAATACACAGGCTTTTCCAACAGCTCAGTCACCTGGATGACACCGTAACCTACAAAAATACCATTGACCACTTACTTTTCAACGACTAACACTTCTAGATTTCTGATTTACATTTTTCATAACCGTTGAGTCGTGAGTTTTATTTTTTTATTTTCCCCCACAAGACCTCATTAGCCCAGAAGCTGAGAGAGAACAGTCACAAACTCATCACTTATTGCTTAATGGAAGGATCCATTTCTGATTTATTGTAGTGTGTGCGCGTATGCGACTTTGCCTGTGTGTATGTTTATCTGTGTTTGGCATCGGTATGAGTTGGATGGCACACCTGGCATTGCACTGCCTCACCAACATGCTCCGATGATATTTCACATAGTAATGGCAGCCTTCATGACAGGCTCAGTCTAACAAAGGTCTCCCAGCAGTCTAACCCAGGCCTCCCTCTCGGACAAACTGCCATTCAGACCTTCGTCTCTGAGCAAATAATTACTGGGCCACAGCAGAGTGCAGCACATCGCGCCACCATTCACAAATGACTGAGGTTGTAATGGGACAGTGCTATGTTGTAACGTGACAGTGCTATTGTCAGAGACAAAGCCTAGCTTGCATTATGCAGGACCAGTGCCCACGCATACAGTGCTAGAGTTTCTACTGGCCGTGTCAGTCACATGACCACAGTTGTGACCCCTAGGTCAACCCAGCTGCTCTTCGTGGTGGTCCAGTCACACACACACAATGACAGGCCAGTGTAGACAATCACGCCTCTAGGCATCCTGTCTGAGCAAACATTGTGTGTGTGTGTGTGCAGTCCAAATAATATTGCCCAGGCAGAAGACTGTGTAAACGTCAGAACAAAATTGAACTGTGTTTGCATCATCTCATCCAGATAGGCCGGTTTCCTACTGATTCATTCGCCTGCATTGTTCCTTTGTCGACGTCTGTTCCCTGCTCCCCTATATAGTGCAAGTGCACTACATTTGACCTGGGACCTTGGTCAACAGTAGTGGACTATATAGGGAAAAGGGTGCATTTGGAACAAGCCTAAACCTCCACTTCCCTCTGTTGCTTCAGTGGGATAAATGAAAGACCTGGGCGTCGCAGTCACATTGTAACAATCTGGCTCTGTTTTTACCTGTGTTATCACTTGTGTTACAATGTGTAGACAGTTTTCTATTGGTTAGACTGTCTGTGAAGGTCAGAATCATCATGTTGTTTAGACGTCCTGAATGAATATTGTGTCTGTCTGACAAAACAGAATTGGCAGTCTGCCAGTTCAATTCTGAACGTCATAACCTTGGTGGTAGTAGATTGTTCTCCAACGTGAATCCGTTGTAAATCACTTCTCTTCATACCCGCAGTATGTTAAGTGTGCCCCGAAAATCTTTTCCACCCAGGTTTATTTATGTCTTACTGTAAGTTTATAGGCCAGATCGATGCGATTGAGCCGACATTATACTTGAGTCTCAAACCGGGTTCAGTGCTGTGCTCTGTCACCCATAGCAACTCTTGCTAAGTCATCCCTATGTGTTGTCCCTATGTGTTGTCCCTGCAGTATGGAGCAGAGTTCCGGCGGTTCTCCGTGGACCGTTTCAAACCGGGGAAGTTCGAGGACTTCTATAAGCTCATCATGCACGTTCACCGCATCTCCAACATGGAGGTCATGATTGGCTACGCTGACATCCACGGAGACCTGCTGCCAATCAACAACGACGACAACTTCTGCAAGGCGGTGTCTACGGCCCACCCACTGCTCCGGGTCTTCATACAGAGACAAGGTGAGGAGCAGCTCGACTAGACTTGTATGGTGTTGCACTTTTCTCTATCAGCAACAATCCTTTTTCTTTTACGTCGTCAGTGGTTATGTACTGAATTGGGTCTGTTTTCTCACTACTAGCTGTCGGAATCCTTTTGTTTGCCTCACACTAGAGGGGTGGCTGTCCTGTACTGCTGGCCCTCTGTGTGTGTGTGTGGGGGGGTTTTAGTCCTGTGTGCGTGTGGGGGGGGGGTGGTTTAGTCCTGCGTTGGGGGGGTTTAGTGCTGTGTGCTATCTTAAAGGGAAATTCTTGCAGGCGAATGCAGCCAATAGAAAGAAGTCGATGGGGCCAGTGTGCTGACATACCAGACATTACTGAGAACAAAAGTCCCGCTTGAATGAGAGGTTTCTCACTGTGTAGGGCTGAGCGGAGCCAAATGCAACACTCCTAAACACTGAATGGGAGCCCACCCCCTGTATACCAGGCATGGGGAGCCCACTGCAGCGGGCCCCAGCATACAAGTGACTCCATCATTCATGTTTCATGTGAAATCCTCATTGGAATGTTCACGTCATTGGCTGTGTTGTGTTTCCTGGTGTGCTGTCTCACGACATAATGCTACAGTCCGTGTTATGACAATACTCTCACTGATTGTAATACAAGAGGCTGAACAAAGCGGGGTGTTATCATAGCACATTGCTGACACAAAGGATTTGTCTGTTGAAATGATGCCTCTCCAGTAGTCTATCATTTTATACAGAATGAAGGAACCACAGGAAGATTATACACAGCCACTCCTAATAAAGACTTAAGGTTTAATCAGGTGGTTTGAAGAGTTAAGGAAAGATGGTATAGTATTCATATATGTGCGGCAGGGAAAGGTATTCATATATGTGCGGCGGGGGGAAAGGTATTCATATATGTGCGGCGGGGGGAAAGGTATTCATATATGTGCGGCGGGGGGAGAGGTATTCATATAAGTGCGGCGGGGGGAGAGGTACTCATATATGTGCGGCGGGGGGAGAGGTATTCATATATGTGCCGCGGGGGGAGAGGTACTCATATATATGTGCGGCGTGGGGGGAGAGGTATTCATATATGTGCGGCGGGGGAGAGGTATTCATATATGTGCGGCGGGGGGAGAGGTATTCATATATGTGCGGCGGGGGGAGAGGTACTCATATATATGTGCGGCGGGGGAGAGGTATTCATATATGTGCGGCGGGGGAGAGGTACTCATATATATGTGCGGCGGGGGGAGAGGTATTCATATATGTGCGGCGGGGGAGAGGTATTCATATATGTGCGGCGGGGGGGGAGAGGTATTCATACAAGTGCGGCGGGGGGAGAGGTATTCATACATGTGCGGCGGGGGGGAGAGGTATTCATACATGTGCGGCGGGGGGAGAGGTATTCATACATGTGCGGCGGGGGGAGAGGTATTCATACATGTGCGGCGGGGGGAGAGGTATTCATACATGTGCGGCGGGGGGAGAGGTATTCATATATGTGCGGCGGGGGGATTTTGCTCTGTAGTTTCTTCGGGGATGAGTTAACATTCAGGAGCTATGTATTGAGGCCATTGTTCTACTAACTTCTAGTCATACTGAGGTGTATTCCTGCCTGTGTATCTGTGAGTAAATGGTCCCTGTGGCGACTAGTGCTGGGTCGTACCAGCAGTGCACCGCGTTAATCAGCACCACAGGTTTCCCGTCAGTCACGCTGTCCAAGCGTCTCCGGACACCGGAGAACAATCCAGGCCTCTGTCAGAGACGGTCAGTAGTTAGAACAGGCCTCTCTCAGGGCCTCTCACAGAGACATGACTCCGTAACTCTGATCCTATTCTAATGCAGTATGGGTCATCTGGACCCGCACACTGACTGAACAAACATTTAACTTGACCTGTAACCTCTGAGACAACAATGCTGCTCACATCAGCAACAGTCTTACACATTCTTCTTCACTCGGTTTTGCGTGACCTCACACTTGGAGAAAGCTGGAAAGGAAATAATTTATGCAAAACACCCCTCCTGAGTGAAACTCTGGAATCGGTTTATAAGACTGAACAGAGCAGGTTAATGTCCCTGACAATGGAGTTCCACAGCCCAGAACCCTTCACTGCCTGTCAGTTTATAGAGACTTCTCTCTCACCACATGAAATCTGACCCAGCCAATCAGAGTAGACAGTCAGACAAGGCCCCAAGGGCCAGGTTAGGGGGATTAACTAGATCGCCTCCATGGTCCACTGCCATGAGAAGGACCCATTGATGTGCTACAGGTGCACATCACCCCTCCTCCTGGGATCCACGAAGACCCTCAGATCTCTGGGTAGTGACTAATCTGAGCACAGGGGGGAACTGAACCTGGAAGAGCCCCGCAGAGTTTCCACTTCCTCCTGGTTTACATTAGATTTAAAAAACAACACGCCTCTAGGCATCCTGTCCCAAATTTCGTGATATTTAATTGGTAGTTAGTCTTGTCCCATCGTTGAAACTCCCGTGCGGACTCGTTAGAGGCGAAGGTCGAGAGCCTTGCGTCCTCCGAAACACAACCCTCCCAAGCCGCACTGCTTCTTGACACACTGCTCGCTTAACCCGGAAGCCAGCCCCACCAATGTGTCGGATGAAACGGTGCAACTTGCGACCGGCCCGCCGCTAGAGTGCGATGGGACAAGGACATCCCGTTCGGCAAAACCCTCACCTTACCCGGACGACGCTGGACCAATTGTGCTCCACCTCATGGGTTTTTCAGTCCCAGCCGGCTGTGAGACAGCCTGGGATCAAACCCGGGTCTGTAGTGATGCCTCCAGCACTGCAATGCAGTGCCTTAAACCGCTGCACCACTCGGGAGGCCCCTCCTGGTTTAATTCAAACTCTCCCCCAACTACCTTTCCCAACCCCCCCTCCCTGTGTGAGTGTGGGGACCTTGCTGCTTTTACAAGGGTGTCTCTCTCTCTGACCGGTAACAAGGCCTGTTGTTGGTGTAGAGGGATCAGTCAGTAGCCACATTCATCGGTGCAGCTGGCTTTCACCCGTCCTGCCTGTGCTGTCCATTGTTCAGTGAGTTATGAGGCAGTAGGATGATCAACTCAGACTGAGGGGGAAAGGCTTAAGGATCTTTCTGCACCTGCTGTTCTACAATATTTTCCTGTTAAATGGGGAGATCCAGGAAGTTTGAATAATTCCCTAATGTCATTTCCTAGCTCATGTTGTTACTGGAGCCACGTCTGTTTTGCAAACGAATGATCAATAAACTGCCGAGATGCTGAAGCTGTGGCCCCGACTGGTCACGGAGGACGAACAGTATTAGGACTGTCCTGTAGACGTATAGAGCAGAGACCTTGGGGAACTCTGGAACAGTCTATTCTAGTGCATGACTGTTACAGTTCGGGAGCTGGGAAAGATACAAGCGGAGTATAAGGACAGAGGAAAAATAGTTTGTGGAAAGCAGGCCTGTTCCGGCTCCCTGCCTGAGACAATTTGTGGGTGTGATTGTAGCTGTCCAGTCATGGGGCCCTGCTGGTGACTCACATTAGCTGTGGGTCAAAGAGCTGTAGTGGGCGAGCTTTGTGTGGCCTCCATGGCACTGCAGTGGTGGAGCTTTAGTTTGGGTCTGAAATGTCACCCTTTTTACTATATAGTTCACTGCTTTTGAATAGGGTCATATAGGGTCACAGGCTTTAGTCTTTGGACCAGCTCTGGCCTGACAACTTCTAATGTAAACCAAGCTGATGGTAATGGCTGCATAGGGTTAACGTTCAACTTGTGAATTGTAACTTTTCATTGAAATTGATTCTAATTGCATTATAAATACAGAATGAAATAGCTGGCACACATTGTTTTCGTCAGGGGTAGGCAATAGATTCAGCCGCAGGCTTATTTATATATATATATATATATATATTTCATTAAAAATTAATATATTTAATTTTATATATATTTAAATAAATAAAATGTTCAGAGGGATTTGTCTGGGGGCCAGAACAAAATTAGAATAATTTGTACACTGAATAATTTGTACACTGTGAATAATTTGTACACTGAGAATTGACCAGATCTAAGGCCAAAATCAAATGTTACTTGAATATAACATTTTCATACAGTTCCTTCAGAAAATATTCACACTCCTTGACCTTTTCCACATTTTGTTGTGTTGGAAAGTGGGATTAACATGGATTTAATTGTCACTTTTTGTCAATGATCTACATCTAGGATTTTTGCCTGTGCTGAGCTCCATTCTGTTTTATCCTGAAAAACTCCCCAGTCATTAACAATTACAAGCATACCCATAACATGATGACGTCACCACAGTTGTTGAAAATATGGAGAGTGGTACTCAATAATATGTTGTATTGAATTTGACCCAAACATAACATGATGTATGCAGGACAAAACCTTAATTGCTTTGCCATATTTGTTGCAGTATTACTTTTGGTGCCTTGTTGCAAACAGAATGCATGCTTTGTAGTATTTATATTCAGTACAGGCTTCCTTTTCAATGTCATTTAGTATTGTGAATTAACTACAATGTTGTTGATCCATCCTCCTATCACAGCCATTAAACTATGTAACTTTTTTAAAGTCACCATTGGCCTCATGAGTTAGGAAGGACGTCTGTATCTTTGTAATGACGGGGTGTATTGATACACCATCCAAAGTGTAATAACTTCACCTTGCTCAAAGGGATATTACATGTCTGTTTTTACATTTTTACCCATCTACCAATAGATGCCCTTCTTTCTTTGCGAGCCATTGGAAAAACTCCCTAGTCTTTGGTTGAATCTCTGTTTGAAGTTCACTACTCAACTGAGGGACCTTACACTTATCTGTGGAGTACAGAGATGAGTCATACAAAATTCATGTTAAATCACTATTGTTGCACACACTGTCCATGCCATTTACGTGGCTTGTTATGGAAATGTTTAATCCTGAACTTATTTCAGCTTGCCATAACAAAGGGTTTAGTACAGTTATATTCAAGATATTTCAGATTTTCATTTTCTATTAATTTGTTAAATTTTGGATAAACATAATTCCTTTGACATTATGGGGTATTGTGTGTGTGTGTGTAGGCCAGTGACACGATCTCAATCCATTTTTATATTCAAACAAAATGTGGAAAAAGACGAGGGTTATGAATACTTTCTGAAGGCACTTGATTACATATAGACAAGATCATGTCTAGTTTTTTTATTTATTTGTGTGAAACAGATTTCCTGATTTTTAAACTGTTGATATTTTTGGGGGACCAAAATAAAAAAACACTTGTGGGCCGTTTTTGGCACATGGGCCCACCTGTTGCCAACCACTGGTATACAAGCAAAGCATAGATTATTGTTTTGTGTTGGGACAATTCCACGGTGACGGAATTACGCATGGACTCAGTTCTTTCACTTAAATGTTTGCCAAACAAAAACCCTTGATTTCAACGTTTAACAAACCATACAACTCTATGCTCAAGGACTACTTGTAACAATTTCCACAAACATTTATAAAAACACATTTTAATGGAAGAACTGTGTAGATAACTTTGGTCACAGAATTACGGTAAAGTCTCCCTCAGGCTTAGTCTCGGCCCAAGTCTGTAACCGTGGAATTACCCATACCTTTTTTTTAAGACTTTATTTTTTCTGGTAGATGTTTTCTAAGAGCCCTTATGCATCTGATCCAGGAATCAAAGCTTTAACTAATGCCAAATTTTTTAAAGATTGAAAATGCTTCAAAATGTATTTGTGCCTTAATTTCCCCAAACTATAGACGTTGCTCCTATGAACTTCTCATGTTGGTGCTCATGGGTCCTTTCAGATGGAAATGCCCATAGGCAGAAATTAGGAACGTATTTCACTTAAGATGTTACTGGGGTGCCACACAGTCAACATGAGTTTACCTTGGGGGTCTCGTTAACCTCAATTGTCAGGTACAACCAAATCTCTTTTTTTTTTCTGGTTGAAAGCACTGCTTGTTTGTTTTACCTGAATTCCCCCCAGTGCACATAATTAATTAAAACAAACAGTCATATAGAGTTAAAAAATGTAATGTTGAAGGTTCTCCATCAGAATCCTTCCTTCAACTACACTAATGTAGCAGACGTCCTGCCTTTAACCAAGCAAAATACATTACTTATTCTTTTTTTCACGTTTTGGGAGTAAATTTTGTTTTTGAAGACAATGCCAGCGCCGAACATCGACTAAACTTTAAACAGACGACGACAACCCCTCTTTTGCAAAACCCCCAGTTGAAATAAATACTGGGAAGTTGGGAACGAGGAGGTGGGTGATTTTTAGGCCAAGGTCGTCGCAGTGTGGCCCGTTTTTAACGTGGTGCTGTGTACATAACCTCAACCTTCTGTACACTCACCTGTGACAACTAGAGACAGGTAACGGCGTTAGCCAAAACAGTGGCTCTGTTATTTAGTACAAACCCACAGGACCGGCTGTCAGAAGGAAACTGCTTTGTCCAAGTTTGTCTCTTTAGTTTATCGCTTAATTTGGCAAGGACCATAGTGAACAAATTGGTATTATTGTTTTTACTCCTTTTGACTTGGAATCGAGTTTTCACAACAGACGTTCAGGGGAAGTGTTATTGTAATCGTAGACTCTATTTAAAGTATACATCTGTTGAGGAATAACACTTGGCGCGGTCTGAATAGAGGAATGTCATTCACACTGTAACAGAACCCTGCTGTGGGGCACTGTCTGGACTGGACTGATTATATAGTGAACCGGCTGCTTTGTTATATTTCTGTCGTTACTATACAAAGTGGGGTGGTGCTTTACTAAGCATTTGAAACAAACAACCCTCTCCAGTAAGTAGAAGTTAATTCCCCCAGAGAGGATGTGACTCCAGACCAGAGTATTGAAGAGAGCCAGTCAGTCAATTCTGAAGTCCCTACAGAAAGCTGAGCCCAGACTGCGGACTGTACAGAGACGTAGAGAAGGCCCAGGTTGACTCGATTAGATCTCATCGGAAAGACTGAGTCAGTCATAACGAGCTAGAACTTTCATCAGTATTGCCATTTTAGATTGGAGTTGTATCCAAAGTTAATCTTCTGTGAAATGTTTCTTAGATCCATAACGTTCTCCCTCTCATCATGCTGATGGGTTGTTGGAGGAGAGACCATTTAGCATGTCTGTTAACAAGCGTCTAATTTGGCAACATGTATCTCCTTTCCCCCAGGTGTAGCCCCCCCCCCCCTCCAGGTATGTGACTAATGGTCATTGGCTGCAACTTACAAAACATCCCAACCAACTCCTTAAGACTTGCATGTAGCTTCGCTGCACTATTAGTCGGTCATTGCATCCCCCCTGTGTATGCTGGGTGTTTGTCTACCACAGCAGCCAGCCACGGGGTACTGTCTGAACCTCAGGGCTTCTGAGAACTCCCCCCTGGAACAGGAACACGTTGTGTTACCACTCATTGCACTGCAGACTCCTCCTGAAGAGAGACCCACAGATGTTTCACCTCTCCACCAGTGTTGTGTAAAAAGCTGTGTCCCCTGAGCATTTTAAACCGGGGTGTAGAGTCATTTTAGCGCCAGCCCTTTATCCCCTCCAGTCAGAACAGTGACAGCAGAGCAGGCTTAGGGATGTCACTCGTGCTGAGATTAGATGTCTGATTTTTAGTTTCATGTCATATTTATTCATGCGAGAATTTGGCCTTTCTCCTCCTGGCCTTAAGTATACAACCTTGATGCCGCTTGGTCAGAGGAGAGGACTGCAGCATCCCTTGTATTATCGGCCATGGGAATGCCTTAACTGTGCAGTTGACTTATCTTATTGTCCATCTCTTGCTCAGATTTCGGGGATAAACGCCTGGTTCGGTTTGGGATAGTGGTTATGAAACGGGAGATGTATTTGCTGGTCCACATGTTGCTCTGGACAAACAGACAGGCTCTTGAAATGGGAGGAAGAGAACCAGCTGTCAGTAACCCCTCTGCCCCTCTACTTCCACCCAGTCCAACGGAAGGTTGCAAATTCAAACCCCCGAGCTAACAAGGTACAAATCTGTCGTTCTGCCCCTGAACAGGCACTTAACCCACTGTTCCTAGGCCGTCATTGAAAATATGAATTTGTTATTAACTGACTTGCCTAGTTAAAGGTAAAATAAAAATATATATAAAGTCTGAAAGAGGGAGAACCGAAAGGGAGAGAAAGGCGTCTGCAGGTTTAGGCTGTTCCAGTCTGCTGTGGTTATTCAGACATCAGACAGCCCTGTCTGGGTCATTGGTAATCCCAGTCATATCAAGTGGGGAGACAGCCTGAGCAGCACAGCACTATGCTGGACCATTACCTCCCAGAGAGGGGGGACACTGGTGGGCTGTTCATAGAAATAGCTTCTGCCTTCCTGTAGGTTGTTATAGCAGTTGTTTTGAAGGTCCTGGCTGGCTGGCTGGTCTGTGTTTGGCTTCCCTCTGCAGTTTATTTGGTTATCCTGCCTGCTTCCCGTAGTAGGCTGTCCTGTGTGTGTTCCTGGACCATGCCAAGTGTATCTACACTACGGTGGTATGCTGGCCTGACCAGAGCAGTTAAAAGTGGTGTGTGTGTGTGTGTGTGTGGTTGTTTCCTCCTTTGGTCCTCAGAGAGTGCAGTAGTTGGAGTGTGATGGAGCTGTGGCTGCCTGCTAGGAGCAGCATGAAAGGTTAGCACCATGCCTGATTGGGGATGGCCCTCTGTCTGCCTCAGGCTGCCTGTTCTCTTGAAGCAGGACTATTATGAACAGTTTTGATGGGCCCTAAATGAACCCACTTGTTTGGGTGTCAGTAATGCCACACCACCCACACTCTTCCCATTAACAGGGCCAGATACAGTAGTTTTAGTTTACCCAAGCAAGCTTTTTCCATGACTTCCCCTGTTTGTGTCTTGGTGTTTGGTGGTTCTTTTAATTTCGCGGTTGTTTGTGGAGTCAGTATACGGTCATGGCAATAACACAGCAGCTTGTTGTTTAGGAGCTTCACAGGAGCAGAGGATGGCAGAGGATGGTTGGAGGAGGAGAGTAATCTGCACTCTTTCCTTTTATTAATCTCCCCCTCCTTGGATCCCTCCTTCCTGGTCTCCTCTGTCTGCTCTAGAGATCACACACACCTCTTTCCATCCTCTCTCTAAACTAGTGGAGGAGTCGTCTGTTCCCTTTAATTAAACTCTAAACGTCAGGTTTTTTTCTCCCTCGCCTTGCTTCATTTTGCTTTACGACCTGCTTTGAAAAGGCCTCGGCTGAGTCGGCCCCCACAACCTAAGTTTCCAGACACACTGCCATGATTCCTGTGTGAGTTTCTCTCCGACATGATCTGAGACTGTGTCTGTACCACTGCATGTTAGCTTACATGACCTGTTGTGATTCTGATAGCTGTAGTTCTCCAGAGACTTAACAACCAGCTCCTCACAAAAAACAACTTGCAAGTACATCTGTTTGCCCAGCCCATTCCTGCAGCAGCCTAAACCTTGAGTGTGTTTTTAGACCAGGTGAAGGAGGGGAGGTTTAGCCTATTGCAAGGCTATCGTTATTTATAGTCCCAGCCAGGCGGTGTTTAGTGAATTTTGGACCCAACCCAGTCACATGTGCTTTTGGAGAGAACTATCCCTGTGCTGGGCGGGACCCTGGAAGAGGTTAATTGTGGGTGCTGGTTGGGGAGGGAAGCATTTAGCCTACTTTATGTCCGCAGGCTGTTTGAGGAGAGGTTAGGGTTGGGAGCAGGCAATGTCTCTATGCAAACCAGAAACCATCTCTCTCCAGTTCCTCTAAATACTAATCTAATGTAGGACAAGGCCAGACATGTGGGGGGTGTGTGTGTCACAGCGGTGAACACCAGTGCATGTTTGTGTTGGGAATCATGGTGCCCGTTGAGAAGGAAATGGGTTAGCTTGTTTTAAAGCCTCGCTGTTTGCTGCATTCGCTGTAAATTGGGCGGGACAAGCCTCGTCTCCTGTCGAGTTCTGAAACGGCATCCTTTATTCTACACTGAACAAAAATATAAATGCAACATTTTACTGAGTTACAGTTCATATAAGGAACAGTGGGTTAACTGCCTTGTTCAGGGGCAGAACGACAGATCTTTACCTTGTCAGCTCGGGGATTCAGCTCTGGTGGACATTCCTGCAGTCAATGCCAATTGCATGAGCCCTCAACTTGAGACGTGGCATTGTGTTGTGGGACAACTGCACATTTTAGTGGCCTTTTATTGTCCCCAGCATAAGGTGCGTGCACCTGCGTAATGAGCATGCTCTTTAATCAGCTTCTTGATATGTCACATCTGCCAGGTATATGGATTGTCTTGGCAAAGGAGAAATGCTCACGGACAGGGATGTAAACAAATTTGTGCGAAATAAGCTTTGTGTGTATGGAACATTTTCTAGAGTCTTATTTCAGCTCATGAAACATGGGATCAACCAACACATGTTGTGTTTATATTTTTTGGTCTATATTTTTGCTCCGTGTAGTTCACTCACATAAAAATAATTGTTTATTTATTTGAGAGTTTTTTTACTCTCATACATTGTGGTAAGGTTAACTTTTTACTTTTAGTAGTTTCTTGTCTTTTACATAATAATACATTTTTTTTGTATCTGTAAACAATTCTGGAATGCAATAAACATTCAAAACTCTGTCCCCTGTAGAATCCTGTAGAGTTGTGGTGGTTGATGACCAGGGATCAGAGAATAGAGTTTCAGTCATAATCAGCCCCATCTCTCCCTCTCAGGCAACACGGCTCCATGTGCCACACTATCTGGGCCCTTTAACAGTCCCGGCCGCTTGTGAGCGCATGGGGTTGAGCCGCGAGGAAAGAGCGACTGGAGTGGTGCAGGGAACGTTGTGTTCTGAACATCTCCACTGCCACCTCTGCCAGCGTTTTATTTCTGGACTCCATAATTACTGAGGAGGGCCTCTTCTCCTCAGCTACTCACCGCCTTTACACACTGGACTATCTGGGAAGCCATGTTACAAACGGGTCCAAAGCACAAATGTCTTTGTCCACGTAGTCCGAACTGTAAACACCCCCGATGAAGTACGGACCGCGACGCAAGTATTTAGGACAACCATAATTGCTCTAGGAAGATTTTTGTTTTTGTACTTTGTTCTCTCCTATTTGGGGATATCCACATGTATTGGTTGCAGTATTGCCCACTACCTAGCATGTAGGGATCCACAAATCCTGTCGCCTGAAGGCCATCAGATCTTAATCCACGAGATCAGCCACCATGCAGAAATGTTGGCGGCAGTCATTATCTAGTCCATGACCTTTTTACCTCTGTCATAAGTTCATCATCATTGAAGCAAAAAACTCTCTCTGCATGGTCCCAAATTCACTTTGCCTGATAAAGCCCTGCCAGCTGGTGTGTGTGTGTGTGTCTGTCTCTGTCTGTCTGTCTTGTGGAAGCCAACCAAGAGACAGGCTCTCTGCTCTGGCCAAACTCTCGCTACTCCTCCCCCTCTCAGTGAACTAACACAATTAGCCCCGATGCAGCGGTTCGGTGGGCACACATGGGCATCGCTCAATGTCTGTTTTTATACTTGCACAACGTTGACATGTTTTTCCTAGAAAGGCTCAGTTGTGACTCGTGTTCTGCAGGGTGTTTCACTATTGTTTAAGTACTCTGTCAATCCCCCTGTGAAAGAACCGCACTGAATGTGACATTATTTTGTGGCTTTTATGTTTAGGGTGGGAATGTTCATCTGCTTTATTCTCATCACCATGGCGACAGCATGTTAAATTCTGATTCTCTGATCTCCAAATGGTGCTTTGTGTAGATAAAATATGAACAGGCTGAAACGCAACACTCTTCTGACTGTAGTAGGACTTCCAGTCCACAGTTGGTGTTTGGGGGTGGTGGTTGGGGTGTGCTGAATCTGCTGAAGGAGATTAAAGGAACAATTCATCTGAGTTGAGAATGTGTTCAGAGAAGAGGCAGATATAGGTCATCATGTAAAACAGTGAGACAGCCTGCCGTGCCCCACCTCTTAAATCTAACATCCACTACCCCACTAGGACCAGGGAAGCGCTTGGTCAATGTTAGCTGACAGTGGAGTGTTTGATTGCCTGCAGAGGATCAGGAGAGCTGTCAATCACAAAATTATATTGGCTGAGCTGTGACATGCAGGCAGGCTACAGACCTGAGCATGAATTTATTTTTATTTATTTTTTAACTATGATCCCCCACCTCATTGCAGAATTTTTATTTTTTATTTTTTTTAGGAAAGCAATTTCAATAGGTTCGGCCTAATCCCATCTCTTGTTTACCTAATATAAGCATCCCCCATACCTCTGTGGTCCTTTGCTCATAGAGGGTATGTGGTCTGATTTTAGTTCTCTCTTATTGGCTTTGTAACTGCAGTGCAATAACTGACAGCAGACAGACACAGGGAGGGAGAAAGAGATGATGGAGGAGACAGCCCACATGTTTGTTGAGGGGCCTGTCAGCCAATCAGGCCAGCTCAGCAGTTCAACAGTTCAGGGTGGTGGGATGGGAGGAGGAGCAAAGGAGTTCCAACTCTTCTCAGATGACTCGTGGAGTCTAGACTATAAATAGTTTAGTTTTGTAGACTATAGATACTGACAGCTAGAGTGGAAGCACTTCAGTTCATCAGACACAAGTTTGGCTCAGTGGTCAATCTATAGTATAATAATGCAATTTATTGAAAACAGTTTGTGTTCCTACCTTATCACTGTTGTAAGCAGTCCTGACTTTTAAAGTATTTGTGCATTATCTCAGGGGGCCCATTGTAATGAAATAGTTTTATTTCACTTAGATGTTTTGCTTTGTTTGAGAAATTGAGTTGTGGGCAGGGTATGAGCTACTCGTTATGTGTCACCGTCTGAAAACGGAGTCCGTGGAGAACCTGACACGCATGTCAGCAACACACAGGAAGCAGTTGGGTTGTGTGGATGGTTCAGGTGTAGCAGCAGAGCTTCAGACCAGGCCTTTTGTTGTTTCAGGTGTAGTTCCAGCCCGGGCCTGTCCTAGCCTGCCTAACAGTTACCCAACAACACCCAAGGACAGAGGTTCTGCTTGGGGAGGAGAGGGGCTGATACTGCCCCGTGTGGACAGAACCAGCATCTCGCTGGCTCTTACACAATGTGAAATAATATTATGGCTAAGGCACATTATAAAATATGTGCCCTGCACATTGATGTAACATGTGCAGGATATTATCAAATTATCTCACATTGTTATGTAGATCTGATTTATGTACAGTAAGCAAAAATTCACATTATTCTTGCCAACCACAAAATAAGATATGTCTCTCTCTGAGAGGGAACCACAGTGAAGACAGTTTTGCTGTGGTTGAGTGAAACCCTCCAAAGCATTAGCTTACTGTGAGACTCTCTGCCTCTCTCTCTCTGTTTTGTCTTTCTCTAATGGTGGATGAAACCATGACGCTTTGTCACCATTCGTCTGCAGTTAACTGTCCTAGTCCCTTCTTTCCCGTTCCACCTCCCCAACCATAATTTAATGATGTGTAGCTCGCTCACTTCTCCCTGTGCCTGACAGGAAAACCTCAAGGCTGCAATCCCAACTCCACTTGGTCACTGGTGTAATTCTCACTAGTACGTGAGTTTGTTTGCCAGTGTGAGTCGTGTGTGTGTGTGTGTAAGTTGTGAGGGCTGGTGTGTGAATGTCAACCTGGACTGTTGTGATTGGACAGGCTGGGTATTAGGGGTAACTGGGCTCCTGGGACAAGACCTGAGAAATTAGAAACATTTTCCCCAATGTCGCACTAATGAAATTCCACACAAATACACAACATGTGTAGCAGCAGACTTGCAAAAAATAAAATGGCACATTATCCAAACAGGTTGTAGCATAGAAGCCACAACGTAACATATTTGCCATAAATTCAAAGCACAATGGACACTGCCGTAGGGCACACGTATGCAGTTAATAAACCCTACAGGAAACCCCTACAGTATAGCCTATAAAATAACACGTGACTCTTCAAGCGCTCACAAATGTGATAGCCATATTCACAATTCACTACATGGGCATCTGTCAGACCATTAAGTCTGTTAACAATTCAGAGGCATGATAGAATTGTCCATCTTCTCCTATCTTAGTGCCTAGGCTTTTTTCATATCCAGTCCCTATCCCACTGACACCCAAAATCCTGACTCCTGTCTCGCATGAAAGTTCCTACCTTTTATTCTGTACTCCATAGGTAGCATTATCAAAGCACGTCTCTCGTTTATGCATGTCAAAATACCACTACAAACATTTCCCCTGCTTCTCTGCACTGTCTCGTATTTGCTGCCCATATGAGCATTTCAGTATAGAATGTGTGATCAACAAACTGTGTGCATATATTATACATGCAGTTGAAGTTTACATACACTTAGGTTGGAGTTATTAAAAATCATTTTTCGACCACTCCACACATTTCTTGTTAACAAACTATAGTTTTGGCAAGTCGGTTAGGACATCTACTTTGTGCATGACACAAGTCATTTTTCCAACAATTGTTTAGACAGCTCTATAGGAGAAAGCCCTGCCTCCAGCTGTTTGCGTAGAAATTCTAGGGACAATTAGGAGGCCTGCGTCTTGTGACCGTAGCGTACGTGTAGGTATGTACGGCAGGACCAAATCAGAGAGATAGGTATGGGTCTTCCAAGTAGACAATGACCCCAAGCATACTTCCAAAGTTGTGGCAAAATGGCTTAAGGACAACAAAGTCAAGGTAATGGAGTGGCCATCCCAAAGCCCTGGCCTCAATGTGTGGGCAGAACTGAAAAGGCGTGTGCGAGCAAGTTGGTCTACTAACCTGACTCAGTTACACCAGCTCTGTCAGGAGGAATGGGCCAAAATTCACCCAACTTATTGTGGGAAACTTGTGGAAGGCTACCTGAAACATTTGACCCAAGTGAAAGAATTGAAAGGCAATGCTACCAAATACTAATTGTGTATGTAAACTTCTGACCCACTGGGAATGTGATGAAAGAAATAAAAGCTAAAATCATTTTCTACTATTATTCTGACATTTCACTTTCTTAAAATAAAGTGACCAGGACTTTTTACTAGGATTAAATGTCAGGAATTGTGAAAAACTGAGGTTACAGTGTCGTCCGACAATATATTTTGCAATATATTTTTACCCTCTTTTTCTCCCCAAGTTCGTAATATCCAATTACAATCTTGTCTCATCTCTACAACTCTCCAATTTGGCTCGGGAGGTCGAGTCATGCGTCCTCCGTAACAACCTGCCAAACCGTGCTTCTTAACACCCGCCCGCTTAACCCGGAAGTCGGCCACACCAATGTGTAGGAGGAAACACCTGGCAACTGAGGTCAGCCTGCAGGCCCCCGGAACGCCACAAGGAGACACTAGAGCGTAATGAGCCAAGTAAAGGCCAAACCCTCCCCTAACTCGGACGACACTGGGCCAATTGTGCGCCTCCCTAAGGGACTCCCGGTCATGGCTGGTTGTGTGACAGCCTGGGATCGAACCTGGGTCTGTAGTGACCTCAAGCATTGCGATGCAGTGCCTTAGACCGGTGCGCCACTCGGGAGGCCCGATAAGGATATACATCTTGTCACCGTTAAGATGCGCCTTGAGATTTGTACTAATTACACTCATCTCCCCGTTATTCATGAGCTGATCTGCTATCTGTATAATCATCAACTCAATTTTGCCAAATTATAGGAGATATTCTGTCATTCATTAAAGGAGGTTATCTAGCAAGCTTAACAACTTTGGTCACTTGACTTTTGTTTGGCTGCTATTACAAAGTGTGTGTGTGTGTGTGTGTGTGTGTGTGTGTAATTTAAAAATAAATACAAATAAAGAATTGTGGAGAACTCTGGCAATAGTGACCATATCTTGGTTTTAAATGCTTTAAATGAGCACTTCTGATTTTTGTGGTATTTCCTGGGACTCTCGGGATAAATATGAATTATTCACGGTATTAAACCCCACTGGGTATAGAGCGCCATGTGATCTGGTAGTCAGACTCCCCGGATCCTCACTGATGAGGAGGGGAAGTGAGGTCAGGAGATGTGGGATGGGGATAAAGAGATATGGTGTGTCTGTCGGTGAAGGTACAGTCCTTATCCTTCTCTCAGGGCCTGTTAGTTGTCACCCTGAACCTGGAGAGATTAGAGCGAGGGTTAGGAGCAGGAGGTTATGTTTAGGAGGTCTGGCTCTGCTCACTGACAAGCAGGCTGGTGAGGGGGGTGGAGAGATACCCGGCTAGACCAGACCAGGCCAGGGAGAGGCTGTATCTAGTGTCCAGGCAGGGATGGGATGGGGGTACACCCTCATTCACCACGACACAGTTTGTCAGCAAACCCCCCTCTGCTGCCAATGGAGATGTCCTGTCTATATTGGTCTCACTGGGACAGTGGTGGATAGTCTTCTCTCTGGAGTTCAGAAACTCTTGGGCTTTAATCAAATGTCACCCTCTCACCACCACCACCACCACCCCCCTGCACTAATAAAGCCTTCTGATATTTCACCATTACTGGAACATCCAATGATGCACTTGGTTTACAGCCTGAGACTGTTTATGACTCATATAGCTCTGACTCCTCCAGGCTTTGTGAGTGTAATGTATTAGGCCAGGGGTTCCCAAACATTTTCACTCGGGACCCCCCCCCCGTCCAGCGCACGTCACTGTGCACAAGAACTGGTCATGAGACAAACTTTTCACACCCCTCTTGGTGGTGGAGAGAATTTCAGGTTTTAAAGCATATTTCCTGCAATTCTACACATTTTGTCATATCTAAATCAAATCAACATTTATTGGTCTCACACACACTACCGGTCAAAAGGTTTAGAACACCTACTCATTCAAGGATTTTTCTTTATTTTGACTATTTTCTACATTGTAGAATAATAGTTAAGACATCAAAACTATGAAATGACACACATGGAATTATGGAGTAACCAAAAAGTGTTAAACAAAACAAAATATACTTGAGATTCTTCAAATACCCACCCTTTGCCTTTATGACAGCTTTGCACAATCTTGGCAAAAATAAATAACTTTTGACCCGGGAGTGTACATATGTTTAGCAAATATTATTGCGAGTGTAAGCGAAATGCTTGTGCTTCTAGTTCCGACAGTGCAGCAATATCTAACAAGTAATATCTAACAATTTCACACCTAATACACACACATCTAAGTAAAGGAATTGAATAAGAATGTAAAAATATATGGATGAGCAATTTCAGAGCGGCATAGGCTAAGATGCAATATATGAAATACGATTTGTATTTCATATACCTTTTGACTATTGGATGTTCTTATAGGCACTTTAGTATTGCCAGTGTAACGGTATAGCTTCCATCCCTCTCCTCGCTCCTACCTGGGCTCGAACCAGGAACACATCGACAACAGCCACCCTCGAAGCAGCGTTACCCATGCAGAGCAAGGGGAACAACTACTCCAAGTCTCCGAGCGAGTGACGTTTGAAACGCTATTAGCGCGCACCCCGCTAGCCATTTCACATCGGTTACACCAGCCTAATCTCAGGAGTTGATAGGCTTGAAGTCATAAACAGCTCAATGCTTGAAGCATTGAGAAGAGCTGCTGTCAAAATGCACGAAAGTGCTGTTTGAATTAATGCCTACAAGCCCGCTGGTGCCTACCATCACTCAGTCAGACTGCTCTATCAAATCATAGACTTAATTCTAACATAATAATACACAGAAATGCGAGCCTTAGGTCATTTAATATGGTCGAAACCGGGAACTATCATCTCAAAAACAAAACATTTTATTCTTTCAGTGAAATACGAAACCGTTCCGTGTTTTATCTAACAAGTGGCATCCATAAGTCTAAATATTCCTGTTACATTGCACAACCTTCAATGTTATGTCATAATTACGTAAAATTCTGTCATATTCGTTCGCAAAGAGCCAGGCAACCCAAACTGTTGCATATATCCTGACTCTGCGTGCAATGAACACAAGAGAAGTGACACAATTTCACCTGTTTAATATTGCCTGCTAACCTGGATTTCTTTTAGCTAAATATGCAGGTTTAAAAATATATACTTCTGTGTATTGATTTTAAGAAAGGCATTGATGTTTATGGTTAGGTACACTTTGGAGCAAAGACAGTCATTTTTCGCAAACGCGCACCGCAACGATTATATGCAATGCAGGACACGCTAGATAACTACACATGGTTGATGATATTACTAGTTTAACTAGTGATTGTTTTTTATAAGATAAGTTTAATGCTAGCTAGCAACTTACATTGACTTCTTACATTCGCGTAACAGGCAGGCTCCTCGTGAAGGCAGGTGGTTAGAGCGTTGGACTAGTTAACCGTAAGGTTGCAAGATTGAATCCCCGAGCTGACAAGGTAAAGATCTGTCGTTCTGCCCCTGAACAAGGCAGTTAACCCACCGTTCCAAGGCCGTCATTGAAAATAAGAATGTGTTCTTAACTGACTTGTCTCGTTTAAAGGTGTAAAAAAAAAAAAAAAATTGGTGTCCAAAAATACAGATTTCAGATTTGTTATGAAAACTTGAAATCTGCCATAATTAATCGGCCATTCCAATGAATCAGTCGACCTCTAGTCTCCACATATCAGATAGTGCCCGTGACATTTTCCTGTAAAGATTTGGGGGACGAAATCGACTCCTTTTGTAAGATAAATGTTTTAAAATGAAACATGTATTTACTAGTTAACAAAAAATGATGTATATCATATATATTCACCCCACCCAGTATTGTAATCAAAACTTACCAGAAAGTATGTAGTCCTTGGCTCAGACAGTCTAGAAGTGTGGGCTCAATAGCATCTCATTTGTGTGCGGGATCTTGAGAATCAGCTGTACATGTGATGGAAGAATGCACTGTGCATGCAGAGGGTTGCAATTCCATTGAATTGGGGATAGTTTAACCAAAATATGCCACAAGAATTGCCTTATGTGTATCCCCAAAAAAAGGTTCACTGTTAAAAGCTAACTTTTTTAAAATGAATTTAAGCAAAATTCCCAGGCTTAACTTCCCATGGAAAATTTCCCGGAAAAATTCCAGTAATTTCCCGGAAAGTTCCCGACCCTTTGCAACCCTAATGACAAGATAAACTGATGGTGCACTACCCAATTTCGAAATTGCACCTTGTGCATTCTACTAATACAACATTCAAGAATAAGTAGAAAGCTGGACTGAACCACTTGTATTCAGCTACTCCTCCTGTAAATTAATTCTAATGTATCCACTGAGGACTCCTACTGTACATTGTCTCTCCAAATGAACAGTGTACCAGATCCAGTCTTTCAACCTGGAGCTGGTTAAACCTTCTTTGAAAAACCAAAGAGTCTGAAGCTCTTTCACCTCTAACTGTCCTCTGTCATTGTGCTATGTCTGTGTCCTCCTACTCTGTAGTGCAGTCTGTCTCTTCCTAAAGCTAAAAGCTCTGTCGCAGGCGGTATCAGGCTAAAAACGGCAGCAGTCTCCTGCTGTTGTGGTTGAAATAACATCTGTCCCTAATCCACCATGTCTCCCCTAACTCCTACTCTCTAGTAGACTATAATGGCAATGGGCTCTAAATAAGGCTGCTTTTTTTCAGACTATTTGGGCCACGCTTTTTGGACGCTATTAGAAATCACTTTTCTCCCATTTTGGAAAGTAGGGGGTCGGTTGAGTGAGCCATTTGACATGAAGTGGCCTTCAGATAAATTCCCTCCCTGGAGAGGTTCAAACTCTGAAGGATGTCTATTAGGAGAGATGTATTCCTGTGTTTTCTCTGTGTCCCTCTCTCTTCTCTCTCTCCTTCCAGTCTCTCACTCCCTATCCCTCTTTCCTATTTCTCTTTCTCTCTCCATCCTCTCCCTCTTGTTTGTTAAGACAGGTGGCCTGTGGCCCTGACTCCCCAGCATACCGCTGTGATTTACGCCACCCTGCTCCGATACGCTGCCACAATCCGCGCTGTCGCACAATCCCATCTGTTTCTAAAATCCGCTGTGTCTGGCTGCTGCTGTAAATGTGAGGTGGACAAAACAGGAAAGCTCTGGCCTCTATTCACAGAGCGCCGCAGATCTAGGATCAGTCCCCCCCTCTCTCTTATTCATTATGATCTAAAAGGCAAATTGAGAACCTTTATAAATATGGGGCCCTGAACTTCCAATTTACTGCTGAAAGACTTTCCTTCCATACTTTTGGGACTCATCGATGTCGGTGTTCTGAGGGTGACCACTTATCAGAGCGGTTGGAAGATGGCTGAATTACAAACAGTAGTAGTATGTAGTACTCAGTCTACTCATCTCTCTCTTGTGATGTGTCTGGAGAGGAGGAGGAGAGAAGGCTAATCCTCTGTCGTAGTGTTGCCGTTCCTGTTCTCCACCCAGATCTCTTCAGCAGCAGCCCCCTAACTGGTCCCAGATGTCTGGTGGTAACAGGCAGGGGGAGGAGGGCCATGCTGCTGAGTGTGCACTCTGAGGGAGCTAGAGCTCCTCTTCCTTGCCTCGTCTCAGTTTTATGAGAGTATTTGAATATAGTCAAATCTCCAGAGGCTTTCCTCTGTCTTCCCCTGCCTCGAGCTCTGCTCCCTGTTATAGAGGAGCAGTGGTTGTAAGGGCTCAGACTAATAGTTCTCGGGCACTTTTTTTGTGTGAGGAGACGGGATATTTGTGTGTGTTTATTGGGGCTGGGGGGGGAGGGGGTGAAACTTAAAGGGTTTCTTTCCCCCACCAGCCATTGACTATGTATGTTCTTAGGCCCCTAAACATTCCTCCCTGACCCTGCTACCCTGGCAAGAATGACAACTGTTTCAAAAAATAAATAAAAACAACTTAAATGCTCCTTTTTATTCTAGGTGATTCCCTTTTTCCATGTTGGTGTTAGAGGAATCAGGCATGTCCTCTGCTGCAACTCAGAGCTTCCTGATGCGGTACAGACAGGTTGATCACACAGGTTTTAAAACCTCTAACTGGCCCTCTCCCTGCAGGTGATGCACAACCTCTGGTGGCTGGTGTTGAGCTTTCTGGAGATGTGGATGGGGGATTTCTCCAGTAATCTCTGACCAGGGACAGGCTAACCACAGCAGCCAGGGACATAACGGGAAAGGCAGCTGTGTGCCGTGCCCTCTATACCCTCTATACATGCTCTGTGGTGTTTCTGGTCTGTACTGGCAGTAAGTGCAGTTAGTCACTGTGTAGTCACTTTGTTCCTGTGGTGTTGGAAGAAAGACCCCTTGTATCGTCTCTCTGGCAGATCGATAGCCTAGCTGTGTTTTGCGTGAGCAGTCTTTGCAGTAGCTGGAGTACAGCCGGAGTAGTGGTTACCCATGCTGTTTTTAGAGGAGGCTCTTGATCTTTGGGGTCATGTGTTCCTCTGAGCTGGCTGTTCAGACCTTGCAGGGGTCTGTAGCAAGGTCCCATCTAAATACTAACATTTCTTCCAGGGATCACACCCAGTTGCCAACCCTAACCCAAGCCTGGCCTGGAGGAAGGATGTTCTCACCCTCTCTCCGTGAACTCTAACCTCTGATCTCCCACACCAGCCTGACAGAAACCTGATGGTCTGTTCTGTTCTTGTGTGGCTGCTGCTGGCTGACCAACATGGTTCTGACAAGTCTCTGTTAAGTATTTAACTCAAACTGAAGGAACATTCGGGGTCTGGATCCCGTAGGCTACACATGGTGAACAGAAGAGATCCTAGAAGACTGCATTACACATGGCGAACAGAGAAGATCCCAGAGGACTACAGTATACCTGGCGAACAGAGAAGATCCCAGAGGACTACAGTATACCTGGTGAACAGAGGACATTCTAGAGGACTACAGTATACCTGGTGAGCAGAGGACATCCTAGAGGACTACAGTATACCTGGTGAGCAGAGGACATCCTAGAGGACTACAGTATACCTGGTGAACAGAGGACATCCTAGAGGACTACAGTATACCTGGTGAACAGAGGACTACAGTATACCTGGTGAACAGAGGACTACAGTATACCTGGTGAACAGAGGACTACAGTATACCTGGTGAACAGAGGACTACAGTATACCTGGTGAACAGAGGACTACAGTATACCTGGTGAACAGAGGACTACAGTATACCTGGTGAACAGAGGACTACAGTATACCTGGTGAACAGAGGTGCTGAATCCCAAAAATCTCTGCATCGTAACTTTTGCATAATGTAGGTGTGACATGCCACATGTTGTGTATCACAAATACCAACTAACCCCCAGCTCAGATCATTAGTCTTACGTCAGACTAATTACTAAACAGATTACGCAACAGAACTAGTCAACATGTGATTTATGTTGCAGCAAAGGTGTTTCTTATTAAGGTTCTATAAAGCAAGTATTTGGTGTTTATTAATGTTCTGTAAAGCTAGTGTTTGATGTTTATTAATGTTCTGTAAAGCCAGGCTAATGATTTGGTTTGTCAGAGGTGTAGAATGTTCCCATTTATAAACCAGTCTTTGTGTCATCTGTACTAGTCTGTACCAGTCTTTATTATCACATGTCAACAACACGACATCACACAATAAGCACTGTTCCTAGATTTGAACTGGAAAAAAGGGCTTAAAAATAGTGGCTCAAATGGAGACTGTTTTCTACTTTGTGTTTTTCATTGTGCTCTGTGCTGCCCAGTAGGCTACATTCACCTTGCTGGTGAAAACATACATTCAGTACTAAACTTACTACAAGATGTTTGAGATCAAAGCACATTGGGAGGCCTAATGACTGATCATAAAACTCTTTAGATTCCTGCTTTTATTGGACTTGAAAGGAGGCTCTTTTTCACAGGTCCAGTTAACAAGAGGAGAGAAATGTAGGGAATAGGGTGCCATTTGGGATTCAGCCCACCCTATAGAGAGGATGGAGGATTAGGACTAGCTGACACAGTCAAGGCTAGAGTAGCTACAGACACTGAGTTAAGTTAAACCTGTCCAGAGATATCTCCATCAGGCGCCACATTCCTGACTGGTGAAACTCCACAGAGCCAGCCTGCAGTCTGACCAGACCGTGGGTGGAGGGCCTTCTCGGCCCTCTTACACACAGAGGAATGTAGGCACTTTACTTTTCACCCCTAAACCCTGACCTGTACTGGGATGGGAGAGCCACGTCAGGTGACTGGCCAGCATCGCACGGCTTCGTTGAGGCTGTTTATTTTTTTTGTACCTTAGCACTTCATTCACTGTGACTCCATCTGAAATGGGACCCTATTCCCTACATAGTTCACTACTTTTGACCAGAGCCTATGGGGATGCCAATTCAGATGCCTCCCAGTTTGTTTTCAGACTAGTTCTCATGAGGAAGATGTTCAAGTTTATTGGGTTCATGTCATTGTTTTCAGTTCCATGCCCAACTATTCAGCTGTGTTCTCTTCACTCAGCATTAGTACCATTTATTACATGTTTTGTGGTGCATCAGTCAACATCGAGCTGAAGTTTATTGACTCTAGAAGCATTGACTTTTTCTAAATTCCTTTGACCCCGACGCTCTAGAAGCCACATCATCATGCTCTGATCATTCGATTTCATCCAACAGGGCTGCAGCTCTCACATTACTGGGCTAATTCTCCTTCCATCTTACCCTCCCAAGTATTTGGGTTTGAATGAATTGTCTTTCCATTCTAGTCAGCGGTCTCTTCATCCGTCCTGGAACTTGGTGAGACGCCACCCTTTTCTGCTCTCGCTCTCTCTCGTGTGTTTCTTAGAATGTTCATAAACTCTTTCTTGACCCTCAACGTTCGGTTAGTTCGGAAAGGACATTGGGAGTCAGTTAGTTCTGATGTCTGGTAACGGCCGGCGAGCCTTTGATCAATGAGTTCACATTTGCTTTCCCATCATGCCTCAGTGCAGCGGGATTATTCTTGTCAGGAGTTGTTACGGCAGCCTGCGTGACTGGGCACGTTGGGCAGATGAAACACAGACTGAGACCACAAGCCCAGCATCCTCTGCCTGTCTCTCTCCATGCCAGTCAGACAGTACTGGGCCTAGTCAAGGGGAAAGAATTCTGTTTTGATCCACTCTTGGCACAACAGGCAGTCCCTGGTCTGGTCAGGTGTTGTCTGGTCCAAACTGGCCTCTACCACGGCATGCAGTCCTGGGATGGAAACTCCAGCCGGCTGGTTGTGGGGCCAGCCAGCCAGGAGGCAAGCTGACAGAATAAGGTCCTCCGATTAAATCCTGGTTCTCGTGCCAGGACTCGGATCCCAATAGATCTGCTGCCAACTTCTCTTGTTATTAGGAATAGGTCTCTCTTTTTAGGAATATTGGATCCTGGGGCGGTCTGGGTCAAGGGGTTTCCTTACCGGAGGAATGTAGTTCCATCAGAGCGTGTCGCATGAGGTATGCCTGGGATACAGGCCTGCCCAGGGGCGAGGTGTGCCAATGATTCTGGGACGGAAGGGACATGTTGGTAGACCAGTCCACCATGGTAATGAGATGGCTCAGTGCAGCCTCAATGTGTTTCCCATCAGCAGACTTGCACTTGTGGCATACATTCCTCCCCATAATAAAATCCTGTCTGGCTTCAATCTAAATGATCAAGCTCCCTGCTACCTCCATCCACAACTAAGAATAACTTCTGCACCATACTTTGATATTCAGAAGCTTTGGGAATACAACCGTTGAAAGCAGCAGTGAAACAGGCTCCGGTGTCTACAGGTATTTTTCAGCCTCTCTCTGAATGGTTGTGCAGGGCTGAGGCTGACAGTGTGGGTTCTTTGTGAAAATCAACATTAGAGCTGGCCAGACTGGCTTCTGTGGTTCCGTACCTTCGATATCTGTGGCCATCTGTATCTGTAGCAAGGAGTGCAGTAGTTTGCTTTCAGAACGGCCTTATTAAAACAGTGTGTGTTGTCCTATCATTAGATTCCTTCATTAGTGGGGAAAGTCATTAGTCAACAGCCTGCATGGGAGTTATGGTTCAGTACAGTAGTGCATAAAACACTCCCACTGCGGTGCTGCTACACATTCCCACTGAAACTATTAGCACAGAGAGAATTGGCCCCAAAAAATACTTTAGCAAAGGAAGTGGCACACTTTTCCAGCGGATGGAACACATCCATACCATGTGACTATATGGTTATCCCACATCCATATGCGATATTGTTACACGCACACGCTCACACACACCCATACACCGAGTTCCCAGGCAGATGTCCACCCCAGTAGGAACTATGACTCGTGGCCCATTGTGCCATGGAAGTGGCAAGTGTGTGTGTCCTCCCATTCCCCCTAGTAGGACCTCTTGTTCCTGTAGCACAGTGCTTCACACTGTACAGACAAACTTCATCCCTGGCTGTGGCTCAACACACAACAGACATGTCCTGAGAGGAAGGTCGCAGGATGAGTTTATTATGCCTGAGCAGTCCTCTATCATACTGTATCCATCTCTCTCTTTGTCTCGTCCTGTCTTTGTGAATGCATGGTCTGAGAAAAGTGGTGACCTATTTTGGCTTGGGCGGTGTCCAGATTCTCATACAGTCATACAGTTTTTCTGCCATACTGGGATTTCTGGTATTACCGTTTAGCCCACAAGGGGCGCTAAAACGTAACAGCAAAAAACATTGGCCCTATATTACCAGAATGCTAACAAAATGTAGTACAAGTAATAGCGAAATCACATTATTAGCTATATGCTAACGAGCGAAAATGAACAAACTAAATGGAAATCCAGCTCGTTAAGTTATTGAAGCATAGCTTATAACTAACCAAATGTAATTTTCGGTGGGTTTGGACATTTTAAAAGCTAAAGTGAATGAGAGATTGTTCAAATGAACAAAGTTGTGATGCATGCTTTTCTGAAGGAAGGAGCAGAGGGGAGAACGGAGGAAGGGGGAAAAATGCTAGTAGGAAGTACAAGGAAAATATGGCAGCTGTACAGAACTCATCCAGAGCTCTTTGACTGCTCCAACATGTCAGAAGGTCATTTATAAGATGTCTCATACCAAACCTTAAGTAGTGAATTGCTTACAAGTGTAAATTCATCACCTCGTGCGCTGCACAACAGCGCACACTTTCTCCCGTTGTGCTATTTACAAACAAACACGTGACTGGCGCAACTGTTCTTGAACTACTGTAAGCTTCCTAATGTAAGACAATGTGACGGGTGAAATGATCTCTGAATGTATTGCACAAGTTGACTGCAGGTATTAACAAAGCATCCATAAATATTCACATGTATTGAAAAACTTCAGATAGTTTTGACGGTATTAAAAAACAAAATACCCGGTATACAGCCTTGACATATTGGGTTGGTTTAAATACATGTTTATTTAAAAAAAATGTTTTGCACTATCACACTTGCTTGCAGACTGTGTTGTGTACAACTGAAGATCAGAATGATTTGGTATTCCAGCTGTAATCACATCCTGGTGTTTGGTTTGTTTACAATTGTTCCTCCTATGGCTCTGTGTTCCACCCCACTGACTACAGAGCCACTCCAGACCAGCACCAATCAGGCTTTCTCTATTGCGCAGAGTGCAACAGGTTCAGCTACAAGTTCAGCCCAGTTAAATCTTTGTTCTGGAGTGGAAGGAAAGGATTTCACTGTAAACAAACTGAAGGGTTTTAATGAGAAACTTCCCATCTTTCTCAACTCCTTGTGTGGGTGTTTCTTTAGAGTGGGACTGGTAAACTTGTTTTACCCAGGGGTAGAGTTAGAGGAGTTTGAACTAAGGCCTGTTTATGTGTATGGAAATGAGAGCTGCATAAATGTCTTGCTGCAAATAAAATCTTATGTATGATGTGTTCTTTCAAAGGCAACATCTGCTCACCATTTGAGGCTCATATGCTTCCAGTTAAATGTAGTGTTCCTGAGAGCTAAGCAGTTCTGTTCAGTGTTTCAGACAAGGTTCTGAGCAGTTTTCTCATGTCTTCCAGGGGAGGTCTTAATGGGTTCTATATTTTCTGTGTTTTTAGAGGAGATTCTAAGCAGTTCTGTTTCTCCTGTTCTGAATTTCAGTTTTTAGCAGTTCTGTGTTTCAGAAAAGGTTCTAACCAGTTCTATTTCTCATGTTATGTGTTTCAGAGGAGGTCGACTACAGCAGCTACGGGACCCACTCTTTGACCCGGAAGAAGAAGGCTGTGGTGGCGCTGAGGAACGACGTCAACAGGAAGCGACCTCACATCCGCATCGGAATGCCGCAGGACTTCCGGCCAGTCTCCTCCATCATCGATGTGGACATCTTGCCAGAGTCCCACCGCCGCGTTCGTCTCTACCGTCACGGCTCCGACAAACCCCTGGGGTTCTACATCCGGGACGGGACCAGCGTACGGGTGACGCCCCATGGCCTGGAGAAGGTTCCTGGGATCTTCATCTCCCGCATGGTGCCTGGCGGCCTGGCTGAGAGCACAGGCCTGCTAGCTGTTAACGACGAGGTCCTGGAGGTCAACGGCATCGAGGTTACTGGCAAGACACTGGACCAGGTGACTGACATGATGATTGCCAACAGTCACAACCTGATTGTCACAGTGAAGCCGGTGAACCAGCGGAACAACGTGGTGCGAGCCAGCCGGATCTCCGGCAGCTCCGGTCAGTCATCAGACAGCAGCGGTTCCACTGGCTACCCCAGCCTGTCCACCACAGCCATGGTGACCGGTGCCCATGGCTACGCCGACGAGCTGGAGAGCGACGAGGAGTCAGACATCGTCATCGAGAGCAGCCTGAAGCGGCCGTCGCGGCGCTCCAACACATCAGTGGTGTCTGTGGCATCAACATCACGCTCCCACACCCAAGCCCCTCCCCCGGCACCCGTGGAACACCCCAGCCCCCCTACCCGACCTCTCTCTGTGGTTTCCACCGCCTCCTTCCACTCCCAGCCCAGCCTCAATGGCCTCTCCCACATGCTGCACAGGGACCTGAACCTCCAGCACCCCCAGTACCAGCCCCACACCCTCCAGCACAACCATTCCCAGCACCACAGCAGCAACCCAGCCCTCCGGGAGAGCAACGGCAGCCTGCACAAAATCCTCAGCACCATGAGGACGGACCCTCGACACAGCCTGGCCCTGCCCCGGGGAGGGGTGGAAGAGGACGGCACCGTCATCACCCTATAATACACACACCTTCACTTTTATAACGCAGACACACACACTTGGATGTGAGCTGGAGCATCCCCTGTCCAGTATATCCACCATGGGAATGAACGTTGTTCCTCAAACCTTCTACTAATTTTGTTACAGTTTTTCTAAGACAAATTATCCAGGAATCAAGAAGAGTTTATTCTGTATTGTTTGTTTGAAAGTTTTCTATGTCTTGTAAATGTCTTGATGGGATTCACCTGCTATTCTTTAGTGACCACTTTTAATCTGAACCGCCATCATTTTGGGACCAACCCTGAGCTTTTGTTTTTAAGAACAATTATATGTCTGTAAAATGCTGCCTGTCTGTACTGATTCTCTCTCTGTATTTTAACTGGAGATTCTCATCAATCATCTGTATCTATTCCAATAAATTATTCTAAGCTTTAATGAGAAGTGTTGGATCATCACATGTACTAAAACTCTTACTTCCATTACCAGCAGTCATTTATACCTGGTACGTTTTAAACCGCTATCAATGAATACTTCCTACACTGAATTTGGGCCTAGTCTATATCCTGTTTCCTCTTCTCCACCAGTTCTGTTTGTGAAGCTCCTAAAATGGACTCCAGGAATGCAACGTGCGCTTTGAAAATAATACTCTTATCTTTACTGTTTACTCAAAACACCTCGGCTCAGCTGTGAGCCCTGTTAGTTACAGCAGAGAGGGGGATGTGAACCCTGTTACACCAGGCAGGACTGCTGGAGTATGAAGATGATAACACCTGAATTTGTGTCTGCTCAACCTCACTCATTCACTTTCCTACACTATTGGGCACACACATTGAGATCCATATTAGGATCCTGTGGTACTTTCGTTTACAAGCACAATCTATCCATCCAGCCATGATATGGTAAACTTTGAAGTATATAGATTATGTGGGACACTAAACCATCCATCTGTGGTTTGATATTTGTATGGGATTCTTCTCACCATTATTCACATTGTAGTTCAAAGCTTTTAAGCTGTCAAGGTTTGCACATTTTTTGTTGTTAAACAGTCTTGTTGTTTCAACTCTTTAAATCACCATGTTAGTACTCCCAGGTTTAACATAGGATTATAACCCTATTTTGGTTCACAAACGTGTCATTTTTGTTGCTCTTTCCTTTTCCTCTCACCAAAGGCTGCTCCGGTTACCTTGACAATGTGGTGTTCTGACCATATTGCGGTTATTCCCTGCATTTCTTCACTGTAGACAGTCAGTTTAACCCTGTTGAGTAGTGCTATAATGTATTGGTCACTGCCCCCTCCTGGTAGTACCATTGACTCAGTGTGGGCCCACATATTCACACCTAAGAAATATTACAGGTTTTATATTTATTACAGAAACGTCTAGATTTTTTCTGGAATAATGTTTTTTTTACTATCTTTTTAATGTACATAAGGATTTTATAATAGATTTTTACAAGGGTAAACAATGACCTATGAACAAGTGATTCCATTAGGTATAATGGTACGAGGATAATTATGATTGGGAATATTTCTGCATATCATGTAAACTGGACTGTTTTTATTCTATGTTATGATGATGTACAGATATTTCAATACATTCTCCACACATACATTGGAGAAAAGGTTTGTAAAACACTTGGTGCCTTTTTTTAAATTCATTTTAGCCCAGATATGTACTGAGCACTCAAATGTAAACAATAGTTGAATGGCTTTAAGGGCTTGATCTGTAATTGCTCAATCATTATTTAGTAGGCCTAGTTGCTCTTTCAATGTAGTAAACTGTAAGTATAACTTCAACTAATTCCCACAATTGAAATTCAAACCCTTTATGCAATTAATTTCAAATGTATTGTGAATATTGTGTTCATATTATTTTCTTACTGTTTTTACATTTTTTTGGGAGAGAATTTTTGGAAATAAAGGTTTTAACTGCACTTGCTTTCCTGTTATTCATATTGTAGAACATTGTTGCAGTTGACTGATATAGAAAGAAAATTAATGTTTCCTGTGTGATTAAATGTTTCTCATGGAGATTTTGAGTTATCAGACTGAGTTCAGCGTTCAATTTGAGGGAGAAACGGCCCTGATTTTAAAATTGCGCCTTTTCGCGTAGTTCTACTTGACCCTTGTAAGCCGCCATCCACAGTTTCAACTACGTGATTTAATCATCTGACTATCATAACACTGTAGCAGAAAGCGACATCAGGAAACTGGGCAGAGATGGAGCCTAGGATGGAAAATAGGGTAGGTTTTCTCTCCCCGCTGGAGGAGTCCAGTGCCGAGGTGAGTCGGGACAGTGGCTTTGTGTCGCAGAGTGCGAGCAGTTTATCCATGTTGAGCGAGGCCCTAAGCAGTGGCACCGTGTCGCAAAGCCCCAGCTTCGGCGCAGCAGTCTCACAGAGTGCGAGCTTCAACTCCGCGGAGCCCGACCCAGACCACAACCAGGAGGATGATATCCTGAGAAACACTGCTCACAGTTACTCCTCTTACATCAGAGCTACTGCTGGAGATGAGGTTAGAATTGATCAACCTTTCCGATCGCGGTGAAATACAGCATCCTATCTATGTGCAATCTGAGGTGCAATATAGCAACATGCTAGCTATAACTGGATACGCGTGAACTAAGTTAAATGTCACTTGACTGTGGTTATAACCATGTCCTTTCCATACCCCAGATCCTGTGTTTGGAGAAAAGTCTGGAGGAAATGCTGACTAGGGTGGATGAATTTGTAGGAATGCTTGACATGGTACGTGTTAAGAGATGTGCAGTATTTCTGTTAAATGTATTTGAAATATGCATTTCAATTAATTCTGTGCATTTTGTAATTTGTATTACACTGGGCTGAACTACATTCCAATGGATTTTTTTAAGAAGATACTTTCGAGAGGTGTAATTTGTATTTTCAAAATACAATAATACTTTTCTAGGTATCCATTTTTTTTTTATAGCGGTTCACAATTGTGTGGCTCCTTCTCACCCTGCATTGGTGTCTGACGGCACTATGGTGTGATAAGAGCATCTGCTAAATTAACGAAATATAATTGTAGATATAAAAATGTACAATTGCAAAGCATGCTGATTATTATTCTAATGAGCCAATAGTATCCAGTGTGCTTTGCAGTTCATTTTGGTATGTTCATTTTCATATTTACCTTTATAATTTAGCAGACACTCTTATCCAGAGTGACTTAGTCAGTGCATTCAACTAAGGGAGATAAATAACATATCACAGTTATAGCAAGTAAAAAGTTACAGGCATTTCGCTACACTTGCAATAACATCTAACCATGTGTATGTGACCAATTAAAATTGATTGAATGTTTCTGTAACCTTTACTGGGAATGTTGTTGCTGTTCAGGCCAGCTACTTGCAAATGTATGTCTGTATTTTAAAATACACAATATATGCATTTGAATTAAATGCATTTCAAATTACAAGTATTTTGTCGTTTATTTTGACACATTGATCTTTATGGTATTTCGTAATTGTATTTGGTCATTTTTGCCTAACCCTGTATGTGCTGTTCATGTCCTCGTGGGTGAGAAATTAATAACTTTTCTTCCTCTGGTTATAGATCCGCAACGACACATCACAGATTGTCAATGAGAACTTACCTCAAATACATAGAAAATCAGAAGAGATGAGACAAATATACAGAAAGATTGACAAGTTGGATGTAAGTGTGATTTAATTCATGTAATTGATAATGACCAGGATGTTTTCATTGACATGACATGATCTGTGTGCCAAATGGCACCCTATGTACTATGTTTGGGACACTGATACGGTAGTACTGTATCTGACCCTATTCCCTGGTGTTGTGTCTAGGCATTTGTGAAGATTGTAGGTGCCAACGTGAATGTTATGGAGGAACAGGTCACTCAGGCAGAGAGGGAACAAGGAACCCTGCCGGGCGCCTTCAGAAAGATGTTCCGCACCATGAATGTCCCAGGCTTTCTAAATGTGAGGATTTAATCAACCAACCAATCAATCTGCATCTCAGTCAACAATTAAGGCATTTTCTATTTGAAGTGTGAAATCTGTATTCCTATACTTTATCACCATCTCCCCTGAACACAGGAGGTTGCTGAGGGGAATGCGGCTCATAATAATGTCTGAAACTGAGTGAATGGAATGGCATCAAACACATGGAACCCATGTATTTGATACCATTCCACTATTCCGTTCCAGCCATTATCACGAACCCGTCCTCCCAAATTAAGGTGCTACCAACCTCCTTTGCCCCTGAACCAGTATCTGTGCGTTAGAGACCTCTCTGACGCCCAGAAAGCTCAGATTCAAACTCCCATTTACCAGCTCTGCAAGTGTTATGACAAAATACATTTGTTGATCACCAAAAATTGAGTTTCGCTGAGCAACTACTATCTTAATTTGCTCCATACTGCAGGTATGTACGTCCAAAAAAAGTTCTAAATAAAAATGTACAAGCAACTGAAAAAATGCCTTTTCGGCACATCCAACCACTCATTACTGCCACACACAGGTCGGAAATATACAACAGCTCAACCGGCTGTAACTTGAGTAAATTAAGATTTTCTTCAACAAGCAGGACGCACAGGATGTACTTCAGACACCCGACAAGGCCAAAATTCCCGTCATTGGCAAGAGAAGGAGACGCAGGTACAGAGGACACAGTGCGGGGTGCCTTGTACGGCTCCGCCGACTGCCTTTATCGTCAGTATTACTTTCCAACGTACCATCATTGGACAATAAATTAGACGAGGTACCATCACGAATATCCTACCAACGGGACATCAAAAACTCATGTTTCACCGAATCATGGCTGAATGGATATTCGCTGCACCAGCTAGATAGAACAGCACACTAAGACGAGGGGGGAAGTCTGTGCATATTTGTAAACACCAGCTGGTGCACGATATCTAAAGAAGTCTAGATTTTGCTTGCCTGAAGAAGAGTATCTCATGATAAGCTGTAGACCACACTATTTGCCAAGAGAGTTTTCACCTATATTTGTCGTGGCTGTTTATTTACCACCACAGACGGATGCTGGCACTAAGACTGCACTCAGTCAGCTATATAGGGCCCTTATCTTTAATCGGTGCGGCAGGGTAGCCTAGTGGTTAGAGTGTTGGACTAGTAATCGAAAGGTTGCAAGTTCAAATCACCGAGCTGACAAGGTACAAATCTGTCGTTCTGCCCCTGAACAGGCAGTTAACCCACTGTTCCTAGGCCGTCATTGAAAATAAGAATTTGTTCTTAACTGACTTGCCTAGTAAAATAAAGGTTAAAAAAAATATAAGGAAATAAGTAAACAAGAAACCACTCACCCAGAGGCGGTGCACCTAGTGGCCAGGGACTTTAATGCAGGGAAACATAAATCAGCTTTACCTCATTTCGATCAGCATGTTAAATGCGCAACCAGAAGGGAAACAAATCTAGATCACCTGTACTCCACACACAGAGACGCATACAAAACTCCCTCACCCTCCATTTGGCAAATCTGACCACAATTATATCCTCCTGATTCCTGCTTACAAGCACAAAATAAAACAGGAAGCACCAGTGACTCGGTCTATAAAAAAGTGGTCAGATGAAGCAGATGCTAAACTGCAGGACTGTTTTGCTAGCACAGACTGGATTATGTTCCGGGATTCTGCCGATGGCATTGAGGAGTACACCACATCAGTCACTGGCTTTATCAATAAGTGCATCAAGGACGTCGTCCCCACAGTGACTGTACGTACATACCCCAACCAGAAACCATGGATTACAGGCAACATTCGCACTGAGCTAAAGGGTAGAGCCGCCGCTTTCAGGGTGCGGGACTCTAACCCAGAAGCTTATAAGAAATCCTGCTATGCCCTCCGACAAACCTTCAAACAGGCAAAGCGCCAATACAGGACTAAGATTGAATCGTACTACACCGGCTCCGACACTCATCTTGTGTGGCAGGGCCTGCAAACTATTCCAGACTACAAAGGGAAGCACAGTCGCGAGCTGCCCAGTGACACGAGCTTACCAGACGAGCCAAATCACTTCTATGCTCACTTCGAGGCAAGCAACACTGAGGCATGCATGAGAGCATTCGCTGTTCCGGACGACTGTGTGATCACGCTCTCCGTAGCCGATGTGAGTAAAACCTTTACACAGGTCAGCATTCACAAGGCCGGGGGGCCAGACGGATTACCAGGACGTGTGCTCCGTGCATGTGCTGACCAACTGGCAGGTGTCTTCATTGACATTTTCAACATGTTCCTGATTGTGTCTGTAATACCAACATGTTTCAAGCAGACCACCATAGTCCCTGTGCCCAAAAACACTAAGGTAATCTGCCTTCACGTCTGTAGTCATGAAGTGCTTTGAAAGGCTGGTAATGGCTCACATTAACACCATTATCCCAGAAACCCTAGACCCACTCCAATTTGCATACCACCCAAACAGATCCACAGATGATGCAATCTCTATTGCACTCCACACTGCCCTTTCCCACCTGAACAAAAGAAACACCTACGTGAGAATACTATTCATTGATTACAGCTCAGCGTTCTACACCATATTGCCCTTAAAGCTCATCACTAAGCTAAGGATCCTGGGACTAAACACCTGCAACTGGATCCTGGACTTCCTGACGGGCCTTTCCCAGGTGGTGCGGGTAGGTAGCAACACATCAGCCATGCTGATCCTCAACACGGGAGCCCTTCAGGGGTGCCTGCTCAGTCCCCTCCTGTACTCCCTGTTCACCCACGACTGCGTGGCCAGGCACGACTCCAACACTGTCACCGTCATTAAGTTGACACAACAATTGACACAGCAGATGACACAACCATGGTAGGCCTGATCAACGACGAGACAACCTATATGGAATAGGTCAGAGACCTGGCCGTGTGGTGCCAGAATAATATCCCTCAACGTAATCAAGACAAAGGAGATGATTGTGGACTAAAGGAAAAGGAGGACCGAGCACGCCCCCATTTTCATCGACGGGGCTGTAGTAGAGCAGGTTGAGAGCTTCAAGTTCCTTGGTGTCCACATCACCAACAAACTAGAATGGTCCAAACACACTAAGGCAGTCGTGATGAGGGCACGTCAAGGCCTATTCCACCTCAGGACACTAAAAAAGATTTGCCAAGGGTCCTCAGATCCTCAAAAGGTTCTACAGCTGCAACATCGAGAGCTTCCTGATTGGTTGCATCAGTGCCTGGTACAGAAACTGTTCGGCCTCCGACCACAAGGCACTACAGAGGGTAGTGCGTACGGGCCAGTACATCACTGGGGCTAAGCTGCCTGCCATCCAGGACCTCTACACCAGGTGGTGTCAGAGGAAGGCCCTAAATATTGTCAAAGACCCCAGCCACCCCAGTCATAGATTGTTCTCTCTGCTACCACATGGCAAGTGGTACCGGGAGCGCCAAGTTTAGGACCAAAAGGCTTCTCAACAGCTTTTACCCCCAAGCCATAAGACTCCTGAACTGGTAATGAAATGGCTACCCGGACTATTTGCATTGTCCACCCCCCTTTTACGCTGCTGCTACTCTCTGTTTATCATCTATGCATAGTCACCTTAACTATACACTCATATACATAAATTCAGCAAAAAAAGAAACGTACTCTCACTGTCAACTGCATTTATTTTCATCAAACTTAACGTGTAAATATTTGTATGAACATAACAAGATTCAACAACTGAGACATAAACTGAACAAGTTCCACAGACATGTGACTAACAGAAATTGAATAATGTGTCCCAAAAGTAACAGTCAATATCTGGTGTGGCCACCAGCTGCATTAAGTACTGCAGTGCATCTCATCCTCATGGACTGCACCAGATTTGCCAGTTATTGCTGTGAAATGTTACCCTACTCTTCCACCAAGGCACCTGCAAGTTCACTGACATTTCTGGGGGGAATGGCCCTAGCCCTCAACCTCCAATCTAACAGGTCCCAGACGTGCTCAATGAGATTGAGATCCGGGCTCTTCGCTGGCCATGGCAGAACACTGACATTCCTGTCCTGCAGGAAATCATTCACAGAACGAGCAGTATGGCTGGTGGCATTGTCATGCTGAAGAGTCATGTCAGGATATGCCTGCAGGAAGAGTACCACATGAGAGAGGAGGATGTCTGCCCTGTTGCGCACAGCATTGAGATTGCCAGCAATGACAACAAGCTCAGTCAGATGATGGTGTGACACACCGCTCCAGACCATGACGGACCCTCCACCTCCAAATCGATCCTGCTCCAGAGTACAGGCCTCGGTGTAACGCTCATTCCTTTAACAATAAACGCGAACCCGACCATTACCCCTGGTGAGACAAAACCGCGACTCGTCAGTGAAGAGCTTTTTTTTACAGTCATGTCTGGTCCACCTATGGTGGGTTTGTGCCCATAGGCGTCGTTGTTGCCGGTGATGTCTGGGCAAGACCTGCCTGACAACAGGCGTACAAGCCCTCAGTCCAGCCTCTCTCAGCCTATTGCGGACAGTCTGAGCACTGATGGAGGGATTGTGTGTTCCTGGTGTAACTCGGGTAGTTGTTGTTGCCATCCTGAACCAGTCCCGCAAGTGTGATGTTCAGATGTACCGATCCTGTGCAGGTGTTGTTACACGTGGTCTGCCACTGTGAGGACGATCAGCTGTCTGTCTTGTCTCCCTGTAGCGCTGTCTTAGGCGTCTCACAGTACAGACATTGCAATTTATTGCCCTGGCCACATCTGCAGTCCTCATGCCTCCTTGCAGCATGCCTAAGGCACGTTCACGCAGATGAGCAGGGACCCTGGGCATCTTTCTTTTGGTGTTTTTCAGAGTCAGCTGAAAGGCCTCTTTAGTGTCCTAAATTTTCATAACTGTGACCTTAATTGCCTACCGTCTGTAAGCTGTCAGTGTCGTAACGTCCATTCCACAGGTGCATCTTCATTAATTGTTTAAGTTTAAGCTTGGGAAACAGTGTTTAAACACTTTTCAATTAAGATCTGTGAAGTTATTTGGATTTTTACGGATTATCTTTGAAAGACAGGGTCCTGAAAAAGTGACATTTTATCTATCTGCATTGTGTCCCTCCACCCGCCAATTTCTCTTTTACACTGTTGCTACTCTGTTTTTCATATATGCATAGTCACTTTAACTATACCTATATGAACGTATTGCCTCTATTAGCCCGACTAACCGGTGCCTGTATATAGCCTCGCTACTGGAAATAGCCTCACTACTGTACATAGCCTAGCTACTGTTATTTTGTCTTTTTACATTTTTTATTTCTTTACTTATCTATTGTTCACCTAATACTTATTTCTTTACTTAAAAATTGCACTATTGGTTAGGGCCTGTATGTAAGCATTTCACTAAGGTCTACACCTGTTGTTATCGTCGTACGTGACAAATAAAATTTGATTTGAAGGTGCCGAAGAGGCATTTTTTTTTTCGATTGCTTGTCATTTAAAAAAAATACCGGCCGTAACTTTAGGACATGGAATTGGTTGCTCAGCTAATCTCCATATATGGTGATCAACGAACGTATTTTGACATTATAATGCTTGCAGAGCTTGTGAATGTGAGTTTGTAATGCCCAGAAGGCTCTGGTTCAGAGGTCTCTAACACACAGATACTGGTTCATATCTCCCTATTATCATCTGCTATTCATGATTTATTTTATAACTTTTTAATTGCTTTAGTAATGTTTTTTTGTATTAAATGGTAGGTCTCCTGGCCTATACATTGCTCTCAGTGGATGTAAATTATGAACCATATTATTTATCTCTGCAGAAACCAGCCAGCCCCAGAAGGCATCAGCAGCATGATCAGGAGCTTCCCCCAGTGTTCAAAACAGATGATTATTTCACCCAACACCCAGGACACTGAAAGTTTGTCTAAAATTACACCCTATTCCTTTATAGTATTGACCAGGTCCCACAGGGCTCTTGTCAACAAGGGTGCCATTTAGAAGGTAACTTGAAACAGGCCTGCAGCTCCCACACATCACACATGCAATGGTCAGCCTAACTCCTTCTCTAGGCCAGGGGACTTCAGTCTTCATGGCTGTCTGAACTGGACCAGAGCCATAGATTGAGATGGATATGACTCTGGACCTGACTATCAGGACAATAATTCTAATGTGCTCTGGACTGGAGGATCTGAGGTGCAACAATTTCAACTAGCAATATAGTGTTGGCTCTGTCTCTTTCTCTCTCACAAGTGGCTGTGAAGATGCTGAAGAATTCAGACTCTTGGATGTGGACACGTGAAATAGGAAAATTATGTTATTGATCTAAAGACTTATTTTTTAAGACAGTTTTTCAAGTTCCTCCAAGTGTTTCCCCTTTTCTGATATTGTGGTCACATGTTGAATTGAATTGCTGTCAGAAAAATTACATTAATCATCACACTTGTACTCTCACCAACAGTATGATTTGGAGTATATGATGTTCAAGCTTGGCTAAACATGAACATGGTAGTTTTAGTGACATTCTGTCTGTAGACATCTTTTAGAATGCTATTGTTTCCTGCTTGTATGGCCTAATGCTGGAGTGGAATTGGCTATTTGTAATTCTCCACACTGCACCAAGCAACATTTATTTGTTTAACATACTCTTTTGTGATAATTGTATATTATTTTTTACTTTTGTCACTAATGATCATCATACCAAATAATTACAAATAAAGTGGTTTCTTTCTTCTTGATTGACTTTCAGTAAACCCTCATCTGGAAAGATGTTATTGAGTGTCACTACAGATATCAAAATATATAAGAGGTAATAGTAATACATGGCTAGCTGTAACATAAAGCACAATTTTGTCACTTTACCTTTCTTGGCTCCAAAAATCTTAGAAAAATAACTTCAAATTATTGTTTTTCAAAAGTATACATTGTCATGTCCATTAACTCACAAGTGTCCACATTTACTGACATAATATTGAACACAACTAATTGAATATTGATATACATTTTATTATCAATGGCCTGAAAATAATTGACTACCAAGGTTGGATGCACTGAAGTAAAACGCCCTTTCGGGGGGCATTCACGCTCTTAGGTACCCGTCAATCGAACCGAGGCGCACCACTATTGGTCGTTTAGTCCAGTATATGACAACACAGCCTGTGTTCCGGATGAAGCGGGAAAGGCGTGCATCCACACTGGATTGCTAGCTAGTTGCATATTAAGGTAAGTTTCATATTAAGTTTTAAACAACCATTAAGGAATAATCGCGTTTACATTATAAAGGGAAATTATTCATTGCAAAGCAAAGTGAAAGTTTATCTGTCATTTTCTGAGTGGAATGATGTACTGACTTTAAACGAGTTTAGCGAGCTAGCTATTTAGCTACGTTAACTTGCTAGCTAAGTAGCTAGCGTTTCCATTTTAGTAATATAGCAGACGCCCTTATCCAGAGATACGTATATGTGCCATTAGGGTTAAGTGCCTTGCTCAAGGGGCACATCGACAGATTATTCACCTAGTCGGTTCGGGGATTTGAACCAGCAACCTTTTGGTTACTGGTCCAATGCGCTTTTCCTATATATTTTCGAGATATAGGAAGCCATTCTCTTGCTGATGTTCTCTTGATAAGTGCCTAACTTCCATTGATTGATTCTAATTCCAATAATTCAGAGTGATTCTGAAACACGTGGGGTGTGCTCATCACCAGGTATATCAGGGATAAAAAAAATAAATAAAGGATGTGCTGCTGGCTACCTCATATTCATGGCGCGTTTTCCTCTCCAGATTCCAACCTGCACTTTGAACCATGGCAAGCAAACCGGTGTGGGAGCAGATAGGTGCAGGCTTTGTGCAACATTATTACCAACAGTTTGATTCTGATAGAACCAAACTTGCTGACCTCTATGTGAGTATTTTAATTTCAACACATTTAGAGATGTTCAATGGTTTTTCATGGACCAACTTTGTCATCTGGTAACCTTTGGGTGAATCTCAAGTCTCTATTCCTTGGCTCCTCCCCTTGGGCTCTTCTCCAAATAGCTCTTAAACTCTAGAAGGCATTCTGCTTTCTCCCTACAGTTTTCAGCCATTAGCTTCGCCCACGACTGGCTCATGTGAACTACTATCCGACGCTGTTTTAACTTCTAGAAATGTCAATCATCGCCTGCGATACATTTTTGGAAACATATGAACATAGGGCCCTTATCTTTAATCGGTGCGGCAGGGTAGCCTAGTGGTTAGAGTGTTGGACTAGTAACCGAAAGGTTGCAAGTTCGAATCCCCGAGCTGACAAGGTACAAATCTGTTGTTCTGCCCCTGAACTGGCAGTTAACCCACTGTTCCTAGGTCGTCATTGAAAATAAGAATTTGTTCTTAACTGACTTGCCTAGTAAAATAAAATGTTTTTATTTTTATTATTAATCAAGAGAGCATCCTTTCGCAGATCCATACAGCTATGGGTGCTTCCATCTGGCCAAACTACAGTTCTGCTACACTTACACACAGGTGTTTGTGGCATGCTAGGTAGCACAGGTAGTCACCTCTTGTCATCAGTCTATTTCCTGTAAACAAGCACAGTAACATGGAGATAACCCTATCAAGGTGTACATTTTAATTTTTTGAAAATAGAAGGTACTTATGCTAGCAAAAAACGCATCACTTGCAGTACAGTTAATGTTCAGATTAAGCGTCTGGACTCTTAACAAAATTCCTCCGTATAGAAGACTACTTCGTCCAATGACTCTTGTGTAATGTAATGGAACTGAGAGATGATCAAGGTCTATCCTTCAAACGACTTTGATAAAGTGGCATGGATGAAGAGGACACAAGGACTCAAGAAAATACTTTTGAGGTGGAAGCCTGGGGTGTATTCATTAGTCAGATTCCGTTGTAAACGTTTTCCAATAGTAACCATTTCTTCCAAACAGAAAATGTTTTGCAACGAAAACAAGAGTTTCTATTGGACAAATTTAGGTTGGTTCGGTTCCTAGAGTAAATGCTAAATGGTTTCTGTTGCAAAACTAATGGATACACAGCTGCTCATATTGTTCAGTGTGTAACTGATGAGTTCAGTGAGAGCTCACTGTCTTAATAAATGACCGTGCGTGTTTCCAGACTGATGCTTCATGTTTAACATGGGAAGGAGTTGGTTTCCAGGGGCACAAAGCCATTATGGAGAAGATCACTGTAAGTGACATCTTCATTTAAGCTTCACTTCATCAAAGTAATTATAATGCATAACTGAATTATTTCACATGGTACAGACATATAGACCTTATTGTCTCCCTTACTGCAGAGTTTACCGTTCCAGTCGATCCAGCACAGCATCACCGCACAGGACCACCAGCCCACACCAGACAGCTGTGTGATGAGCATGGTGATGGGACAGCTCAAGGTAGGTTGTTTCAAAAGTAGTGGACGCACGTCCAGTGACTTGCTGGCGTAACAGAGTTCATACCAGAATTTCACCCACAGCTTGTGATGGCTCCAGTGGGGGGTTTTTTTGCATCCTTTTCCGTGACACAACTGGGTTATACGTTTTAGAGTTGGCGGTCACGTGTGTTAACTGTTTTTGCGAGGCAGAGGACCGTAGTTCAAACGAAGTCGTTGGCAAGTTGAGGGAAGTAATGAAGCTGCTAAGCTAGCACAGTGACACCTGTTCCACTGGGTATTACTATCTGCACGCTGGGGCTGAAACGATGCACGTTGAATTGCGGGAGCTTTTCATGGAAGGAGCTGCTCCTGTTTTAATTTCAATAGCACCTGAAGACGCTTGAGTTTAAAGGGTTACTTTAGGATTTTGGCAATGAGGCTATTTACTTCTATAGAGTCAGATGAATTTGTGGATACCACTTTTGTCTGCGTGCACTATGAAGTTGCTAACTAGCGTTAGTAAAATGACTGGAAGTCTGGTGTCTGCTAGCAGAAAGATAAGTGGTATCCACAAGTTAATCTGACTCTGGGGAAATAAAGGCCTCATTGCTATACTCCCGAAATATCCCTTTTAACTATAATAAACTTGAAAGTAATCAAATCGGTGGGGCCTATTATGGCTAATTTCTACTGTATGTAATGTAGTTGAGTGAACTATTTATAGAGGATGATGATCATCTGTTCTCTTTTCTTTAAAAGGCTGACACGGACCAGGTGATGGGATTTCAACAAACTTTCCTGCTGAAGAATGTGGACAACAAATGGATCTGCACCAACGACATGTTCAGATTGGCACTGCATAACTTTGGAGCGTAGGAGGAAATGGAAGGATCACGTACATTCCACAGAGAGAGTTAGCTTTTTATATTACATTTCAACTTTACATGTATGTGTTTTGTTAGAGAATGCTTGTCAGATTCTTTTGTCTTCAATAAACTCATGTTAACCAATTTTAAGACTGTTCTGGACAGTTCACTGCAAACTGTTACAGCGGTGGTGAATGATGCACAGGAACACATCAGAATAAATTCATTCCCAAGTATGTTTGGTACAATTTGCCTTGTTGTTATTCAAACTATCCTTATTAGTTCCCAATATTGGCCAACATTTCATCCATACAGGCCTTGTTATTAGGACCATAATGTTGATGTTTCTAAAGGGAATGGATGATCCTCTTAGTGATGCTTTTGGCATAATGCTACCATTCTGTGAACAATAAATTGCATATCTGAAATGGCACCTTATTCCCTGTATATTTTGTGTATAGTGTACATTTGACCAGAGCTAATGCATCCAAAATGGCACCCTATTCCCTATAAAAGAATGCCATTTCAGACGCAGGCTAAACTAGGGACTTGCTCAACTGCAAACTCCTCGTCTCCTCAAAACCCATTGGATAAGAAAGCCAGAGGTCCTTCTGACCTCTAATGTGAAGATGAGGAAAGCGGACGTGATGCTTGTGCAATTGAGATTGTCCCATAGGGAAGTATCCAGCCAGGTAGACTCAAAAATGGCTGCTTTCTCATAGCGGTTTAATGCTGATCCAGGAGGCACATGTTCAAATGAAGGCCAGCCTGCTTCATCCTTGCTGTTTTCAGTTTACTTTTTGTATTATGAAGAGCCCTTGACCCTTATACACTAGTATAGTAAGGTATGTCATCATGTAAACTCTTATATTTACCAGGCTGTGTGTCTGTTGTCCTGCAACACAAAATGGCAGCCTATATACCTCTATATAGTGCATGACTTTTGACTAGGGCTAGTGCCCTATAACAGTGAATAGGGTGTCATATGCAGACAAGCAAATGACAGCAGGCCCTCTAGCTTGAGATCAAGTCTAAAAACCCAGATAGAAAATGCAACCCAAACCCCAAATCCTGTCACAGAAAGATGTGCAAAGCTTTGTGATCGCATTCTGCTACAGTACTTAGTTTCTCTTCTGAAACAATGTACACCGTATTCTCGCTATCTTCACTGGCACCTCGTTCACATAAGGTGCATATCGAGTAATTTCACGCCCAAGGCCATTGTTCTGTGTGTTGCTCTTGAAAATATATTTCCATCATGGGGAATATAATAATGACTAAAGAATACTGACAGTTTTTATTTGAGAGGATAACAAGTCTGTAACAGTTTTAGGATAGCTCTGCATTATTACTGTTGGCCTCCAGGGGGCGATCACAGTTTGGCGACAATTCGTTAGAAATGATTTATTTTCACCTGAAGGTGGTGATTTGAAGAGACAATGGCTGTGTCCGAATACTCATACTAGCGTACTAAATAGTATGTGAAAAAAAGTTTTATAGCATGTGAAAATAGTACTCCGAATGTGTTATCTAATGCGCGATTGCATTGACAATCACCATTCATATTTTGGTACAGTGTGACAATTTATCTGATTATCAGCTGTTGTCAAATGTTATTCATTAAAGATGAGTGAATTGTAAATAGATCAAACGCCAAAATGAGTATGCAATTTAAGTATGTAGTACGCTAGTATGGGTATTCGGACATGCTACTGTCACGATGCAACTTTTGACAATGCAAACCTGCCTATAGGAGTGAAAGTTGAGGAAAGTTCAGCTTTAATAAGAAATGTATCGGCAATGGTCTTTCAAGAGATGGTCACTAGCCAGCCACTAGTAGACCATGGCGTTAGGGCACCAATCAATACATTGACAACCATATATGATAACCCAATTAACAATGTGTAAATCTGTGTTCATGTCTCGTTCCTGAAAATAGTTTATAGTTTTACAGAATGGAGTTGATTGAATAGCTTTAGCTGGCGAGCCAAATTTCGCTGTGGCTACACCTTTGGCCACAATTAGTAGATGTATTTGTTTTTGCGTAACATAAAATATAACAATAATAGGAAATATTGTTATTCTTGATTTGTACCTTTCAAATTCCATTGCAATTTAATTTTAGGCATTTCTAACACACTAATGTATTGTAATAAAAGGTAGCATGTACTTAAATTCTTATGTTTTTTTTTCATCAAATAATGGACTGGAAGGGTAGTCTACCATTGGCTGATGAAAAGTGGCATGATATGAGGTCACCATAAAATCTTTTTGGCCCTCCCCTTTGCCTCAATTTCCTGACAGCCTATTGGTTGTTTTGAATTGTACCATGTGACTAGCTAGCTTTTTCCAGAGCCTTTATTCTGTCTGCAGCCACACCCACACCTCTTTTGTGCTCTTATATAATGTTTATTCGCCCAATTAACTCATCAATTAAGATTGAAATGGAAGGAAATCACTACGAAACTTCAATTATGTTTGGAAATTTCCCCAATTTAGTCCACAGCTAACTTCAATCTCATTGGTCATCCTCCATATATGCTAATTAGGACCCAAACGTCATGTCCTGAACACAAGCGCCATTTTTTACTTCAGGAGGAGGGTGAAACAGCACAATACATCAATTATTTCACTTTAATGTGAATCATTATTTCCTGAATTAACTTTGGCGGTTGCATCTTGTCCGGGGAGGTAGGTGGCAGAGTATCGTCCAGGTGGATTGATTGCACACTTCCGTGACACCGAGACAAGCGCTGGCGGATTGGTGAAACTATCCATACACGGTAAAAAAAAAAAAAAAAAAAAAAGACGCGACAGCCATCCTTTTATAACCGGAGAAGCAAAAGCAAAGGTAATTGTATGTAGCCCGGTCAGTCAACATCTTCAACAGTTCATCACAAATCTACACCTATTGTAGCCATTGTCGACATTTGCGCAGATCCACTTTCATAAATCAGCCAACCAGACATGTTTGTATGCAGTTCAACCAATGATTGATCATTGAGTTCAACACAGCTAGCTAGCTAGCATTTTAGCTTATATTTTTTTATTCCCGCCAATGCATTAGATGATTTTAGCTATATTTTTGCTCTCGGGTCCACCGGGCGCTTTTTGTGAACCTTCGTGGCATAGGCGTCCCATTCGAATGACTGCCCTTTCAACTTCGATTGTAATTTCTGTGCCTACCATGGGGCATTGTGACCACGGGTGAGGGGGGGGGGGATTCAGGATTTGTTTCCGTAGAGGGAATCTGTGAAACGGCTGCCACATCCAAGGAAGGCACGCAAATGGTCAACTCCTGTGTCGGGGATCTACTTAGCTAGCCAGCTAACGTTAGCTAGCTCGTGACGAAAAAGAACAATACAGGACTCTTTCGAGTGCCTGTATTTTGAACGAGTACACTCCGGGCTGGCAACTTTTTAAGAAAGTTTAGAGTGAGATTTGCTATGTGAATTTCATTTTTCCCTGGCACAACCCCTAGACATTAACACAGTAAAATGTCCCGAAAGTTAATTTCCTGCCATTCTACGTATTTTGACATGGCTTGGGTTTATGACCAGGGTGGAAAATAAAACAATAAAAACCACAGGTCCGGTTTATTAAGGATACTTTGAACATGAAATTAACTCAATTTGTCGACATTTCACCCCTCCAAATCTCAAAGTATGCCTATTTTTGTGAAACCTTATTTAGGTGGATTGACACTTTATTCAGACAGTAAATAAATAAGATGGTGGAAAAACAGTATAAAGGATGGAAAGTATGTGACACATGCAAGGTAGTGTTACCACTACACCAAGGCTCTGTGCAGGAAATACTAACACTTTAGTGTTTGATAACAGTGGGTCACCAAATCATAGATTGCAGTCTCCTTGTCCATAGACTCCTTTTAAGGTAAATACAAACATTTTGTAATTTGGGTGAACTCTTTAAAATAAGGCTTGAAAAAATCCTGCTTGCTCTACCGGAGGGTTCACCACCCCTGATCTATGTTTCCCAAGTGCTGGGTGTTTTGAAAATGTTCTTGTTCTAACAATTAATTTCCCAATCACCCACAATTGACTGAATATCAATATTCAGGTGGTTTGCGTCTACTAGTTGAAGATCCTTGCTATAATCTTACTCTTACGCCGGGGCGGCAGGGTAGCCTAGTGGTTAGAGCGTTGGACTAGTAACCGAAAGGTTGCAAGTTCAAATCCCTGAGCTGACAAGGTACAAATCTGTTCTGCCCCTGAACAGGCAGTTAACCCACTGTTCCTAGGAAGTTGTTGAAAATAAGAATTTGTTCTTAACTGACATGCCTATTAAAAAACAAATAATAATTTTACCGAGATGAAATAGGATGCGTTTGAGTTGTGATTCCCCCTACCATCTGCCTAGCATGTGATATATAACTAAATAAATAAATAAATAAAATGTTTAGGCTTGGAGTGTTTAATATCCAATGCTTATTTGTATGGTTTATGCAAAACTGTCCATGGAATGGCTGCAAAAATACATAGCCTCATAATTCATTTTCAAATACACATGGGCATATCGGATTTCAAATATGTGATAACACTGGCAAAATTGGAAAGAAGTGGAATAATAAAATAAGTTTGGGGAATACGTGTTCTTGCACACAAATTACCCTATATTTTAGCCCATTGTTGAGAATTGTTCCACTGATCAGGCTAAATAAAGTCGATTAAAATCTCCTGAATAATAGATGCCATAAATCTACCCCTACACCCTAAAAAAAATATATAATTGTGATTGTGACCCCAAAAAATATATAAATGTTCATTGTCCCTGCTCCAGAATCAAACTTAGACTTTTGGGGTCACAATCTTGACAAAATTATTTTCATAGTTTCAAATCATGTCACCCTACCAAACTAGGCCTTTTCGTTGTCATGCCAATCGCCAAATGAGGAGATTTAATGCAAGTGTGGATTAAATTGATTCAAATACATGTCAAACGGCTGCATTCTGCAATGGGGATGGGAGTAACAGCAACCTAGTTTGGGCAAAATTGTACAGAAAACTGCTACTGTGCTGCTCTTTTAACAGTTTTATAAACGCAGTGGAGTACATTCTCTATTCAGCTCCACTCTAATCTTGAGGGACGCTAAAAAAAAATGTTTACACCTGCATCCAATCCCGTTGATCCCTTAAATTAGTGGTTCCCAAGCTGTGTTGTGCCTCCAAGGGAGGGGGGCAGGTTTATAAATACTTTAAAAAACACACTTAAGGAGCTCAGTCTGGTTTTAAACTTACTCTTGAAAGTTGTAATAATAGAATGCACAAGGTGCAATTTCAAAAGTGGGTAGTGCACCATCAGTTCCTCTTGTCATGTTAGCCATTGTATACCTTAGAGCCATTTATAACTTGTCAGAAATGTCCAGATCAACTAGCCCATGGCAGCTGTTTTTTTTTGCCCATAGATGTTGTAATAAATCAAATCAAATTTATTTATATAGCCCTTCGTACATCAGCTGATATCTCAATGTGCTGTACAGAAACCCAGCCTAAAACCCCAAACAGCAAGCAATACAGGTGTAGAAGCACGGTGGCTAGGAAAAACTCCCTAGAAAGGCAAAAACCTAGGAAGAAACCTAGAGAGGAACCAAGCTATGTGGGGTGACCAGTCCTCTTCTGGCTGTGTCGGGTGGAGATTATAACAGAACATGACCAAGATGTTCAAATGTTCATAAATGACCAGCATGGTCGAATAATAATGAGGCAGAACAGTTGAAACTGGAGCAGCAGCACGGCCAGGTGGACTGGGGACAGCAAGGAGGAGTCATGTCAGGTAGTCCTGGGGCATGGTCCTCGGGCTCAAGTCCTCCGAGAGAAAGAAGGAGAGAATTAGAGAACGCACACTTAGATTCACACAGGACACCGAATAGGACAGGAGAAGTACTCCAGATATAACAAACTGACCCTAGCCCCCCGACACACAAACTACTGCAGCATAAATACTGGAGGCTGAGACAGGAGGGGTCAGGAGACACTGTGGCCCCATCCGAGGACACCGCCCAGACAGGGCTAAACAGGAAGGATATAACCCCACCCACTTTACCAAAGCACAGCCCCCACACCACTAGAGGGATATCTTCAACCACCAACTTACCATCCTGAGACAAGGCTGAGTATAGCCCACAAAGATCTCCGCCACGGCACAACCCAAGGGGTAATATGTCACTCAAATCACATGAATATACATTAGATGTGGCAAAATGTATACAATTGCAAGAAAATTAACTTTAAAACTGCAAAATGTTCTTTGCACCACATGACAAAATGTGTAGAATTGCAGGTAATAAGCTTTAAACCTGGGGTGTGAACAGTTCTTGTGCCCATAGAAATAGTGTCGTGGAATGTTCCGAAGCTTGGAGGGGGGACCCAGAGTGGAAAAAGTTTGGGAACCCCTGCCTTACGTAACTAGACAAATCATATGCTTCAATGTGCCGTGGTTCACAGTGCTGTTGCAAGACAGGTCAATGATAGAGGTTCTGCTCGTGATAAGCTGCAGGCGCAGATGGTCTGATTTTCAAAAACGATTTGGAGCACGGTTTGAAAGTTAACACACTTACTATACAATGGACCAATTCTACAAATAACAGCAGTACTTTTCAATGCGTGAGATATAAGATCTGGTGTGAGGGTCAAATGCGTGAGTTGGCAGCTCCTGTACACTTCAAATAGTTTAATGAGGATCCATTACTGATGTTTAGAAGCGTTTTTCCAGTTGTCAGAAACTTGTGAAAGTGCTATTAATTAAGTGCTATTAATGTTTTAGCGGGCAAATTTGACTGCCAGCTGTATATTGTCCATCGGTGTGACGTAATGTCCCACCTCATGCTTAACAAATAATTGTTAAGCATGAGGCAGGTAATATTCGATCAATACACAAGTAAGAATTGCTTTTGAATTTTTTTTTGGGAGGTTTAGTGAGATCACTGAATCTTACCCAAAATGTAATAGCGAGACACTTGGTTATCATCGTTATACATGCAAATTGTTTTTTAATTGAAATGCCAGAATATGATTACTGATTTTAAAGACATAAGTAACGAAATAGTCACTTATTTTATCATTCAACATTTGTTAACATGTATAGTAATGTCACACCAGAGGACACGTTCAAGGCACTATTGCATGAAATGGTTCCTTAAATTGGATAACCTTAAAAATAAAAGGTGGCCATATAACAGAGTTGTTTATTACAGCTATATGTTTAGCTTTAAATCTTTACATTTTTTACTTTTGTTTTGACCATATGGCAACTACCCAAATGTTCTTGTTATCTTACTGTGTGGGACGTGGTGCTAGATTTGGCAATAGTAGCAGTATTGGGTGAGGGTAACATGACAATGGCATTTCTATATCTTGTCACTAAATCACATTTTAGTGGTCGCACGCATATATATTGCAGATATAGAAAAATGCTTGTGTTCCTAGCTCCAAAAGTAATATCTAACAATACACACATCTAAAAGTAAAATACTTAGGTTATTGGTTTACATTTATGGCCTATGAGCCATAAACACATTAATCCATAGGCTACATTCATGGATGTCAAAGCACGATCTTTAACCAGAGATCACTATATATACTTCAAAACTATTTTGTGGAATGTGCTTTGTGGCTGCCGGAACGGACAAGTGAACTTGTCCCGTAAAAATGAAGACCACGTTCATATGCTTTGACTCTAGTGCTCCATTTCTACATGTGCATTTGCGGGGCACAACAAAAAAAGAAACCAAACCAAGCATCACACAGTTCTTCTCCTTAAAATTCCCTTTTCCCTCTGTGTATCACTCACTCGATTGCGTTCCGACTACCTCCTCTACACACGCTAACGGGGCACACAAACTCCTGTTAGGCCTACAGAAATAAATGCCTATAAAAACGTATCTAAATGAAGGGATACACAAGCCACATTCTTGGCAAAATGACAATTTTGTCACATTTCAAAATGGACTGGTTGATTAAAGTAGGAAATGTGTTCCAACCGAGAGGTGCAGTTTTGGAATGATAATATTCCAGTCTATTTTCCATTTAGGCTACTTTGTGGACTGCTAGTGCCCCCGCCCTTAAACATAGACAGGTTCCACACTGAAAATACACAAAAACATTAGTTTGATAAAGACAGAGCGTATTTTCATCCGAATAAATCCTAGGCCTCACCAAACAGATGTTGTGGCAGTAATTATTTTGTAATCCTGAAAAATTGCCAAATAGTGTCACGTTTGAAACAATCACTCTAAATTACAGTTCCATATGCAAAATGCGCTTCACTTCGCAGTGACTATTGTTTTTCATTTGGAAAAATATTCTGTTTTATTTTATTATATGACATGTGTTTTTACTAGGAAATGGGTGTCTTGAATGCCCTTAAGGGCTCGGGAAATAAGACCGTCATGTCGGCTAAATTAACAAAGCAAGGCTATACCATTGCACAACTATAGGCTTCTACAAGCAAGTGCAGTTACTGCCTTTATTTCTAGAGATTGTATTCCACCATATAATATAACCAGTTTATTACAGTTTCAATAAATGTATCTTAAATGGCACAAAAATTAGACTGAATATACACTACATGACCAAATGTATGTGGACACCTGCTCATCGAACATCTCATTCCAAAATCATGGGCATTAATATGAAATTGGTACCCCCACTTGCTGCTATAACAGCCTCCAGTCTTCTGGGAAAGGCTTTCCGCTAGATGTTGGAACATTGCTGTGGGACTTGCTTCCATGCAGCTACGAGCATTACTGAGGTCAGGCACTGATGTTGGGCGATTTGGCCTGGCTCACAGTCAGCGTTCTAATTAATCCCAAAGGTGTTCAATGGGGTTGAGGTCAGGGCTCTTGTGCAGGCCAGTCAAGTTCTTCCACACTGATCTCGACAAACCAGTTCTGTATGGACCTCGCTTTGTGCATGGGGACATTGTCATGCTGAAACAGGAAAGGGCCTTCCACAAAGTTGGAAGCACAGGATCGCCTAGAATGTCATAGCGTTAAAATTGGAACTAAGGGGCCTATCCCAAACCATGAAAAACAGCCCCGCACCATTATTTATCATCTACCAAACCTTACAGTTGGCACTCTGCATTGGGGCAGGTAGCGTTCTCCTGGCATCCACCAAGCCCAGATTCGTCCGTCGGACTGCCAGATGGTGAAGCATGATTCATTACTCCAGAGGTCAATGACGGTGAGCTTTACACTGCTCCAGGCGACACTTGGCATTGCACATGGTGAGATTAGGCATCTGTGCAGCTGCTTGGCCATGGAAACCCATTACATGAAGCTCCTGACAAACCGTTATTGTGCTGACGTTGCTTACGGAGGCAGTTTGGAACTCTGTAATGAGTGTTGCAACCGTTCTGTGAGCTTGTGTGGCCTACCACTTTGCGGCTGAGCCGTTGTATCTCCTAGATGTTTCCACTTCACAATAACAGCACTTACAGATGACCAAGGGCAGCTCTAGCATGGCAGACATTTGACGAACTGACTTGTTGGAAAGATGGCATCCTATGACGGTGCCACGTTGAAAGTCACTGAGCTCTTCAGTAAAGCCATTCTACTGCCAGTGTTTGTCTATGGAGATTGCATGGCTGCTTGATTTTATACACGGGTGTGGCTGAAATGGACGAATCCACCAATTTGAAGGGGTATCCACATACACTTTATATACACACAAGTATCTTGTGCAAACTCTTGTATATTTTAAGTTTACATTTCACTCCTTGACAAGAGTCACTAGAGACTCAAAGCCATGAGGGTAGAACACATTTCAAACGTTGCTTGTTAGGGGTAGCTAGTTGCAGAACAATGGAAGGGTTTAGTCGACAGTGCATTTGGGAAGTATTTAGACTAGAGGTTGACCGATTATGATTTTAACGCCAATACCGATTGGAGGACCAAAAAGGCAGATACCGATTAATCGGACATTTTTATTTTATTTGTAATAATGACAATTACAACAATACTGAATGAACACTTTTTTTTAACTCAATATAATACATCAAAAATTTCAGCCTCAAATAATAAATAATGAAACATGTTCAATTTGGTTTAAAAAATGCTGGAGAAGTAAAAGTGCAATATGTGCCATGTTAAAAAGCTAACGTTTAAGTTCCTTGCTCAGAACATGAGAACATATGAAAGTTGGTGGTTCCTTTTTAACATGAGACTTCAATATTCCAAGATAAGAGGTTTTAGGTTGTAGTTAATATAGTTTTTATAGGACTATTTGTCTCTGCCATTTGTATTTCATAACTTTGACTATTGGATTTTCTTTTAGGCACTATAGTATTGCCAGTGTAACAGTATAGCTTCTGTCCCTCTCCTCGCCCCTACCTGGGCTCGAACCAGGAACACATCGACAACAGCCACACTCGAAGCAGCGTTACCCATTGCTCCACAAAAGCCGCGGCTCTTGCAGGGCAAGGGGAACAACTACTCCAAGTCTCAGAGCGAGTGACGTTTGAAACGCTATTAGCGCACACTCAGCTAACTAGCTAGCCATTTCACATTGGTTACACCAGCCATTAAGCTGATAGGCTTGAAGTAATAAACGGCGCTGTGCTTGCGAAGAGCTGCTGGCAAAACGCACGAAAGTGCTGTTTGAATGAATGCTTACGAGCCTGCTGCTGCCTACCATCGCTCAGACTGCTCTATCAAATCATAGACTTAATTATAACATAACACAGAAATACAAGCCTTTGGTCATTAATATGGTCGAATCCGGAAACTATCATTTCGAAATCTAAACGTTTTATTATTTCAGTGAAATACAGAACCGTTAGCTAAAATACCGAACGGGTGGCATCCCTAAGTCTAAATATTCTTGTTACATTGCATAACCTTCAAAGTTATGTCATAATTACATAAAATTCTGTCATATTAGTTCGCAAAGAGCCAGGCGGCCCAAACTGTTGCATATTCCCTGACTGCGTGCAATGAACTTAAGAGAAGTGACACAATTTCACCTGGTTAATATTGCCTGCTAACCTGAATTTCTTTTAGCTAAATATGCAGGTTTAAAAATATATACTTCTGTGTATTGATTTTAAGAAAGGCATTGGTGTTTGTGGTTAGTTACAGTCGTCCAACGATTGTGCTTTTTTTCGCAAATGCGCTTTTGTTAAATCATCCCCCAGCGTTGCATCGATTATATGCAAGCAGGACACGCTAGATAAACTAGTAATATCATTAACCATGTGTAGTTATAACTAGTGGTTATGATTGATTGATTTTTATAAGATAAGTTTAATGCTAGCTAGCAACTTACCTTGGCTTCTACTGCATTCGTGTAACAGGCAGGCTCCTCGTGGAGTGCAATGAGAGGCAGGTGTTTAGAGCGTTGGACTAGTTAACTGTAAGGTTGCAAGATTAGATCCCCCCCCGAGCCGACAAGGTAAAGATCTGTCGTTCTGCCCCTGAACAAGGCAGTTAACCCAGCGTTCCTAGGCCGTCATTGAAAATAAGAATGTGTTCTTAACTGACTTGCCTAGTTAAATAAAGGTATAAAAAAATATGCGCCCAAAAATACCGATTTCCGATTGTTATGAAAACTTGAAATCGGCCCTAATTAATCGCCCATTCCAATTTAATCGGTCGACCTCAAATTTAGACCCCTTTCTCCACATTTTGTTACATTGCAGCCTTTTTCAAAAAAATACATATACACACTACCCCATAATGACAAAGCAAAAACAGATTTGAATACATATGTATTCAGACAGTTTTCTATGAGACTTGAGCTCAGGTGCATCCTGTTTTCATTGATCATTCTTCAGATGTTTCTACAACTTGATTGGAGTGAATATTTCCATTGATTGGACCTTATTTGGAAAAGCACACACCTGGTTATGTAAGGTCCCACAGTTGACAGTGCTGGCATACTTTTTTAAATGTTTTACTCAGTACTTTGTTGAATGTTTATCAAGGATCTCTCTGTACTTTGCTCTGTTCATATTTGCCTCGATCCTGACGAGTCTCCCAGTCCCTGCCGCTGAAGAACATCCCCACTACATGATTCTTCCACCACCATGCTTCATCATAGGGATGGTGCCAGGTTTCCACCAGATGTGACGCTTGGCATTCAGGCCAAAGAGTTCAATCTTGGTTTCGTCAGACCAGAGAATCTTGTTTTTCATGGTCAGAGTCCTTTAAGTGGCTTTTCGCAAACTCCAAGCGGGCTTTCATGTGCCGTTTACTGAGGAGTGGCTTCCGTCTGGCCACTCTACCATAAAGGCCTGATTGGTGGAGTGCTGCAGAGATGGTCGTCCTTCTGGGAGGTTCTCCCATCTGCACAGAGGAACTCTTGTGCTCTGCCAGAATGATCATCGGGTTCTTGGTCACCTCCCTGACAAGGCCCATCTCCCCCAATTGCTCTGCTTGGCTGGGCGGCCATCTCTAGGAAGAGTCTTGGTGGTTCCAAACTTCTTCCATTTAAGAATAATGGAGGCCAACTGTGTTCTTGGTAACCTTCAATGCTGCATACATTTTTTTGGTACCCTTCCCCAGATCTGTGCCTCAACACAGACCTGTCTCAGAGCTCAACAGACAATTCCTTCATCCTCTTGGCCTGGTTTTTGCCTGACTTGCACCGTCAACTGTGGGACCTTATATTGACAGGTGTGTGCCTTTCCAAATCATGTCCAATGAATTGAATTTACCCCAGGTGGACTCCAATCAAGTTGTAGAAACATCTTAAAGATGATCAATGGAAACAGGATGCACCTGAGCTCAATTTCAAGTCTCGTAGCAAAGGGTATGAATACTTGTATAAATTAGGAGTGGCAGGTCGCCTAGTGGTTAGAGCGTTGGGTCAGTAACCGAAAGGTTGCTGGATTGAATCACCGAGCTGACTAGGTAAAAACCTGTCGTTCGGCCCCTGAGCTAGTTATAACCCACTGTTCCCTGGGCGCCAAAGACATGGGATGTTGATTATAGCAGCCCTCCACACCTCCGATTCAGAGGGGCTGTGTTAAATGAGGAAGACTCATTCAGTTGTTCAGCTGACAGTTGTACCCCCCCCCCCCCCCCAAACAAAAATCCAAAATGTCCGACCAGTTTTCGCTTTGTCATTATTATGTCAAGTGTGTAGATTGCTTAGGAATGCTTTATATTTAGTCCATTTCAGAATAACGTAACAAAATGTGGAAAAGGTCAAGGGGTCTCAATACTTTCTGAAGGCACGATATTTATTAGGTCAAATTAGGATTTGTTATATGTAATGGATATGATAAATTGGTCATCGTTACTCTTGGCATAGACATATGTGCACATAGGCCTATTTCTTTGTTTTTAATTTTTTTGAGTACTTGGAAAAATAATCATGCAAGTACTCAGTCAAATCCCATCCCTAGTTTGGATGTGTATAATATTACCTGGCCTAACATGGCTCTCTCTTTCAGGAAGCTGAGGAACAATGTATCAGGTCCCGGTTGGAAACTTGGAGAACATCCGAAAAACAAGGAGAAGAGTGAAACACATTTTGAGTGATTTTGGACTGGAGGATTGCAAAAACCTTCTGGAAGTATGTTTTTGTTGTGCAATTTTTATGTTTAAAACTATCAGAGCATTGTAGGAACTTTTGTTTGGGGGCTAGATGAGGCCTAATTATTGCCATATTACCCGTTGTTTATTGGCATGGATAGTACTTTTCCCATAACTCTGTACCAAAAGGCACCCTATTCCCGATGGTCAAAGGTAGTGCACTGTAAAGGGAATAAGGTGCCATTTGGTACACAGGATAGTGAATGTTCAGAGATCATTGATCAGTGTTTTCTTCCCATGATACTTAGCAGTTTGTTGTCCTTAACTGTATGTTTTTGTCTGTCACCAACTTCCAGGAGCTGCAAAAGAAGGAGAAGAACTCTGATGAAGAGTCTGATTCTGATGAGGCATTCCAGGAGACTGAGTGGGTGGACCTCAGTGAGCCCTTCCCAGGCAAGAGGAAGAAAAAGGTAAAATGGCACCTGGAAAGACGTGCTAGTCTGATAGGGATGTCAACAAACCAACAGTGTTTGAAATCAAGTGATTGCTTAAATGTGCCAATATTTCTGGGCTCTGTGGAAATGCATAGCCACTGATGAATATGCATCAGTTAATTCAGTTCACACTTAATCAGCATCTGAAATGGCTATGTAGGGACACTGTACAAAATATATAACATGCATTCCTTAGTGAAGTGACAGATCAATTTAAAATGGTCTTATTTTGCTAATTACGCTTGTTATCGATGTGTCTCCTTCCCCCAGTGGCCGTACCGCACGCGGCTGTTGTGCTGCTCCCTCTGTAAGTACTCCACCCGGAACTGGTACTCCTACAAGAGTCATCTACAGCGGAGCCATGAGTATGAGAGGAAACTGTGTGTCCTGGCTCCCTGCCAGATCTGCTCCTTCGTCGCCCACCCCCGACTCCTCAAGAAGCACCTTCTCCTCTTTCATGGCGCTCCAAATGTGGACCAAGATGCAGCATCTCTGCATTCAACTACCAAGAAAGGAGACAGGTTTAAGTGTCGTAAGTGCCGATATGTGGACTCAAACCTGTTCTCAATGAAGAAGCACGTCCTGCTGAACCACCTGGAGAAACTGTGGCACCACTTCTCAGGACGGATACCAGACACTAAGTTCCCCCATACAGCCTCCAGGCAGTTCTGTAAGGTGTGTAAGATGGCTATTGAAAGCACGGAGCACATGCTGCACCACATCCTGGCCTCTCCCACTCACCAGTGGGCCTGCGCTCAGATCAGGACCTGGATCTTGGAGAACACTCTGTACGCCAAGCCCACAAATTACCAAACACTGGCCCCTAAAAAACAGATGCCACAGGTGTCCAGTCCTGAGCAGCTGGCAGGGCCCAACCAGAGCTTCCTCCCCCCTCAGGCCCTGGTTCAGCTGGCTGGTGCTGAGGCAAAGGGCCTTGTCCAGCCTGGTGCTACTGTCAAGCTGCAGAGTGCTCTGCCACAGGGGGCCATCTCAGCCACCATGCCCATCGGCCAGACCATGGTCAGACTGCCCTCTGGCGCCTCACTACCTGGTGCTCCTCACAACCAGGTGCCTTTCACCATAGGGGTCCAAGGTCAGCAGCAGCAGCCCCAGCAGGTCTTCCTGCCCCCGAGGGTGCAGATCAGCATTCCAGGGATGTCCCAGGCCCTCATGGTGACTCAGCGTCTCCCATTGAACCAGGGGACCCCCCAGGGTACAATGCTCCAGAGCAACCCCCAGGGCACCATGCTGACCTCCCAGTCCCTTCTCAGCCACCTCTTCCCCACTGGCAACAAGGTCAACGGCATGCCCACCTACACCTTCGCCACGCCGGTAGGCATGCCCAGCCAGACAAGTAACATCCAGCTGATCAGCAAGGCTCCTCAACCAATCAAACCAGCAGGTAATCCTGCTCTCAACTCCAAAGCCAAGAAGTGGATCACCTGTCCCATCTGTAATGAACTGCTCCCTTCCAATGTCTATGAGGCTCATCAACAGGCTGCCCACAAGGCCCAGCCCAGAACAGCTAAGCAGCAGGGCCTGGCTGCCCGTGCTCCCTTCCTCAGGAAGATGCCTGACAAGACAGTCAAGTGTTTGAAGTGTAAGATCCTGCTGTCTGAAAAGGGCCTCTTTGAACACCTACTGCACGGGCTTAACTGCCTCTACTGTCCTGGGATGTTCTACTCCATCCAACAACTGGTTGAACACACAAACACACAACACAACCCCACACAGAAGGCTAACTGTGACTTCATGAGGCGAGAGTATAGACTGTACACAGACGACAGCGGTAACCTTCTGTTCCCCTACTTTGACATCAACACCATGGCCCCCAAAGAGATCCTGGGAGACGCAGAGCTGAAACTGGCTCTGGTCACCAACTCCCTAGACCTGATCTTCCTCAAGATGCAGCCTGGAGGAAAACAGGAAGTGTGTCGGAACCCCAGTAAAACGATGCGGACCGACTGCCCCTTCTGTGAAGAGAAGTGTGTCACAGTGGAGAACTACCAGGCCCATCTGAGTGGGAAGCACTGCATTGCACCCACCGTCCACGCCATCCTCAAGACCGCAGCATTCAAATGCATCTACTGCAACGGTGTCTACACAGGCAAGACCACGCAGAGGGCTATAGTAATCCATCTACAGCGCTGCCGCCGTGCCCCCAAGACCCCTAAAGATGCAGACAGACTCCAGCCCGCCCCCACCAACGGACGCCAACAACAAGTCATGGCCTTTAAGCAGATGGTCCAGGTGCCAGGTCTATACTCTGCCCAGCTCCCTCCAGTCCCCATGGCAGCGCAGGCCTCCGTCCCTGTCCCCCAGCCCTCTGAGTCCCCTGCTGAGCTACAGAGCAAGCTGAGGCTGGAGGCGGCCTTCAGGGAGGCCATGGAGGCCAACAAGAAAGAGAGGGATGCACGGGCAGCTTTCCGTAAGCAACGAGAGAAGGAAAAACGAGAGCAGGTACCCAAGATGGACCCCTATATTCAGCTGGCCCTGGACCCCAGTGGGATGGAGAAACGACCCTCTGAGGAGCGGAAAGACTTCCTCACCAGATACTTCCACACCAAGCCGTACCCTACCAAGAAGGAGTCTGAAGAGCTCTCCAAGAGACTGTGGCTGACCCGGACTGAGGTGTCCACCCTGTTTGGAATGAAGCGCACAAAGTGCATGAAGGCCATTCAGAAGAACAGCCCTACCATCTTCATGGGCTTCAACATGACAGAGCTGAAAAAACTTAAGCACGACCTCCTCATCCCAGAGGTGGAACCTGCAGAACCAGAAAAGATGGCTGACCAGGAAGTGGAACCTGATGAACCAGAACAGATGGATTCGCCAGAAGGAGAGAAACCAGAAATTTCTGTTCCAAAAGAAGATCCTTTAGAACCACATCAGATGGATTTTCCAGAGATGGATCCTTTAGAACCACAGGCAATGGCTGTCTAAGGTGTCACTTCAGAGTGCATGTACAGTCTGTATAGATACTTTTACCTGGATGACTGCAACAGACTGCAGTGCCCTGAAATGTATACTTTTATATTGATGTTAGTCTCCCTGCTAGTAATTGTCAACTAAATTTTAGATGTTGACTTATTATTCTCCTTTTCATAGAACTGTAAATCAAATGTTGACATTCTCATAGGCTACATGTTAAAACAAACCTCTGTATACACGTGTAAAAAAATAAATGTAAAGCCAAGTGAGGACTGTATTAGTATTAGACACTGTTTTCAGGGGTTTGTTTCATACAACCACAGCACGGTTAAATCCACCATTTCCACCTAGGCGGCACCTTTTAAGATGTTTTCAGCCTAACGACCATGATTCAGTTTGAATAATATTTTGAAATGCTGTTAAATGTTAAAGCTATATAAAGACACCTGTATTTGGTATTGTGTGAGTATTCAAACTGGGATCATTGACTGACTTTAAAACAACTACAGCATTTAACTCTCATGTTCAGAATGTTAATGAACAGTATTTGTCAATTTTGTGTTTCTGTATCATAAGACTTATTTTCTCTGTCTGTATAATAGTTATTGTCCTTTTGTTCTCAATAGTAACTCAAATCTATTATGTGATTATATGAATCCATTGACCAGATGAGACTGAGTATATTCATAACTGTAAGACATTGTCCATCTTTTTCTTTTCAGAATGTGTATCGAGTGCTATTCTTCCCTTATTGGAACTATGTAGTGGATTGTTCAGAGTTTGCTAAAAAACAATACTGATTTTTGCCGTAGCATCACTTTACATCACTTTCACCCTTGTTGCTTTTTTATGTTGGTCCACTAATTTTGTTGTAAGTTATTTGGTGAAAACAGACAACCTCTCCTGGTGGTTTTACCATTATTTTCATATGCTAATTCCCCTGTGGGTTTTTCTTCCTTTTTTCAACTTCTTCCTGTGTCACTTGCAATTAATTGTCAGGTTTTTATGTACTATATACCTATTGGGTTTTAGATGGGTTCGGTCCTTCAGAAGCTAAAATGTGTATAGATTCTGAAGGTTTGAGCCTTCTGATGCATTGTGGCAGAACTGTGCAGAATAAACTTTTTCCAATAAATATTTCACTGCTGGAACTTGCTCATTAATGGGTGTCTGTCTGAGAAAGCTTGTCTAACCAAAGTGGGCTACTGTAAAAGAAAGAAATACAGGGAATGGCTATCTATAAAGATCATAATTATGTTTCTGTGTTGCCAGTGCATTGAGCCAGTGGCAGACATTGACGCGATTGGTATGCGCCGTCCGTTTTTACTGTCGCTTTATAAGTGACAGTGCGCGACCGTAAACACGACGTTTTCCTGGTCTTCGTCTTTTCACTACAGACCAAGAGTTCCCGTTTGCTTCAGTTTAAGGCTTTGGAGTTTGAGTATTTCATACGGTAAGTGTGTTTTGAAACCAAATCACATTTTATATTCTTTAATATTGGTTGAGGTCTTTCAACTTTGACTTTCTGTAAATGTCCAAACCAGCTATGCTAGCTTAGCTAGCTAGTTAGTAGCTGGGCTTCTAATTTATATCTATAAAGAAACGGGGTTTCTGCTGTTCGAGATAGTAACAACACGTAGCTCAGAAAAACAGTTGTAACAAGTTGTAAACAAAGGTGACTCCCAACATTTAATCTTACTATACTTTCCCAAGATACGTGTTGACACTGCAGCGTCAAGATGTCGTACATGCTACCGCATCTCCACAACGGCTGGCAGGTCGACCAAGCCATTCTATCCGAGGAGGACAGAGCCCTGGTCATTAGGTTTGGACACGATTGGGACCCAACATGTATGAAAATGGACGAAGTATTGTACAGTATAGCTGAAAAGGTAAGATGTATGTTATTATATCATTGTTGCTGTTTGTATTTCAGATTTGTGAATAGGGCTGTTGCGTGACCGTATTATCGCGACACAGGCAATCAAATTTCACGTGACCATTTAGTCACGGTAATCAGGCTTTTCCAAGATCTGATGCTGATGGTCATTAGTAGCCTTCCAAACTTGCTAACTGCTTGCTATTCAGTACTCTTGTCTCTCTAATCACTCTGACAATGTAATTGAAAATCTAATCAAGCAAGTAATGACAGCCATGATGCACAACATTTCTATGGGCTATGCAATTGCACGAGAACGTCTGATGGCCTTTTAAAAAGAGGCGCACATCAGCTTTCTATAGGCTAGGCCTCCTATATTTATTTATCAACTGTCCTAATATTAAGCACATTGCTTATATTTACAACAGGAGTATAGCCTACCTGGCTGGCATGAAAATAAACCACGGGAAAAACGTCCTCCATTTGCTATTTAAGTGCATAGATGTTTTGAGACGGGTGCATGATAATGGTCCATTCTAAATTAAAACAAATTTCACACATTATTTAGTATATGTAAAGAACGTAAGGCAAGAGCGTAAGGCAACAAACTGCCTTTTTTGGGGTCACTTTTTCGAATCAGTCTATATGTTTTGATAAAGTTTGTACAAAACTAAAGTAGCCAAATCACTTCAAATCATTAAGCACATGAACCCGCTTTACAAGGGGTGTAGAGCCTAACTGCCATAAATACGCCCCGCGTGAGTTTCCAGCTTGGGGAAGATAATTTTCACCATAGAAATGCACCTTTTATAATAAAAGAATTACATACATAATCACGTTTGCGGTCATTTTTTTTCTTTCTTCCCGCAAATGGAACATGTGCGCTTATAGCCTTATAGTCGTGTGTGTTAGTGTGTGTATTGCTGAGTTTATAATGTGAAGAAATAGTTTATTAGCATTTTAGGCTAAACGTTCTGATCTGTTGCATCAGCCACATTTGCGTAAAAAATATTTTATGCTAGTGGTTGTATTAATTTGGGATCTATCGTGTCCCAGGCTATGTTTGGAATATTTATTTTTTAGCATAGAGTAGGTCTATTTATGTACTCTTGGGGTTAGTAGATTGACATAGGCTTGTGCTTTTGATGTTTGTTAGGCCTACTCATCTTGTTGGCTGACAAACTAAATGTGTACAGTTCATCCAATATTTTCAATATGCACTTCAGAACTGGATAAGGACACGCACAGTTGCGTTACCGATGTGTTACTGTTATCACTTATAGCCTGTGAGAAATACCCATGTGATGGGGAGTCATGAGTGAGGGGTGTGTTGGAAATGTGAGGCATTATCAAGTGCTTGTCAAATTGTGAATGAGACTGAAGTGTGTACAGCCTATGCAAAAAAAAAAAAACAAAGCAGAGCTCATGCCTTTTCAAGTGACTTTAATTTCAAAATCATCATTAGTCACATCATGCAGCCTTACAATGTATTAAAAATAAAAACATATAGCCCAACATTTGTAGAACAACTATAGTTACATTAATAACTAAATTAAGTTTATAGGAGTACCTATTTTTGTTAACCGCTCAACACAGAATAGCTGCTTGTGGCACTCCCTCAAATAATTTGGTGAAAATATCCTTTCTATTTTATTCAGCTTTGTTCAATTGTATTCTTCATACTATAAAATAATGGTACCGTATTTTAAGAAAATCTTGTCTGTTAAATGAACTAGTGTAGCCCACAGCCATTTGGCATAGCCAGATCAGGACCTAACATAAAGACAACTCGGAGTATGCTATTCTGTTCTTCTGAAATAGACTACATTTCCTTCATATCGTGCTTCTTTAGACCCGTCTAAAATAAATTATGGATTTATTGTGAAGGTGTAGGATATATTACACAGATGTATTATACATTTTCAATTGTAGATGTTCCAAAGGTCTGCATCAGTTGCTTGTGGAAATCAGGAGATGCTAAATGTTTGTTAATTAATGGTCAATTACCATGAGACTGACAGGTAGTTGCTTGACAATCACCAGCTGACAATTCCGTGACTGCCACAGTTCTATTTGTGGAGACATTTGATTGAAAGTTGTGAACATCATTATCCCATCCCACAGGTGAAGAACTTTGCAGTCATCTATTTGGTGGACATCACAGAGGTGCCGGACTTCAACAAGATGTACGAGTTGTATGATCCTTGCACCGTCATGTTCTTCTTCAGGTGAGTTTCAAGTTGTCATCATGTCTGACCTAGCCCTGTAAACCAATCTATTTTTGACTTGCTAAATTGTTGCAAATGTTCAACAAAAATGGGTGTAGCAAATACAGGCTCTCATACCATATAGGCTAGCTGTGAAAACGGATGCTTAGACCTACGAAGCTTGACGTCATGTATACAGGAAGTACAGTTTAACAGCACAGTAACGTGTTCCGCCTTATGGCGTACCATAGGAGAAGCATGTGAGATTAGTATTCGGCCAATGACTACTTGTTTTAGCAGTATGTATCCTGTGTTGGCCGGTATTTTTAATCAGTGGACATTTCTGATGGAAAGCTTATTGTTTGCATCGCCAAGCAGTGCCCAAGAGGGTATTAAATCCAATCTATTTTCAGAAGCATTCCACAACTGTGCCAAATATTTTTTGAACTAACCCAAGATAGACCACAGCCTGTCATTTCCAATGGGAACAAATGAGTCATAGTGGGCAGAAGAGGGGCAGAGCCAAGCACCAGCTAGCGAGATCCTATTGGCACGTTCTAGCATGTATTTGCACATTTCCGGTAGGGAACACCTACCCTGAAGTGCACGTGTGCAATAACTCAATTGTCCCTTGCACTCCTAAACAAAAACAAAAAAATTAACTTTGGCAATTGGTAAAGTTTACCAAATGTAGTCCACTCTGTTTCTAACATTCTAGTTTTGGGAACCAAAAACTGTTTGAGCTCAAATGTTTCATCAATTAAAGAATTTGCAGAATGTCTGCCAAAATCCATCTCCTTCCATATTTTCCTATTGCCAGTCAGTGCTTCCTCTGATTACTGTATTTGGTAGTGAATGGAAATGCCAAGCAGATGTATGTATGTATATATATATATATATTACTGCTCAAAAAAATAAAGGGAACACTAAAATAACACATCCTAGATCTGAATTAATGAAATATTCTTATTAAATACTTTTCTTTACATAGTTGAATGTGCTGACTTCAAAATCACACAAATTATCAATGTAAATCAAATTTATCAACCCATGGCGGTCTGGATTTGGAGTCACACTCAAAATTAAAGTGGAAAACCACACTACAGGCTGATCCAACTTTGATGTAATGACCTTAAAACAAGTCAAAATGAGGCTCAGTAGTGTGTGTGTGTGTGTGTGTGTGTGTCCTCCACGTGCCTGTATGACCTCCCTACAACGCCTGGGCATGCTCCTGATGAGGTGGGGGATGGTCTTCTGAGGGATCTCCTCCCAGACCTGGACTATAAAGCATCCGCCAACTCCTGGACAGTCTGTGGTGTTGGTGGATGGAGCGAGACATGATGTCCAAGATGTGTTCAATTGGATTCAGGTCTGGGGAACTGGCGGGCCAGTCCATAGCATCAATGCCTTCCTCTTGCAGGAACTGCTGACACACTCCAGCCGCATGATGTCTAGCATTGTCTTGCATTAGGAGGAACCCAGGGCCAACCACACCAGCATATGGTCTCACAAGGGGTCTGAGGATCTCATCTCGGTACCTAATGGCAGTCAGGTTACCTCTGGCGAGCACATGGAGGGATGTGCGGCCCACCCAAAGAAATGCCACCCCACACCATGACTGACCCACCGCCAAACCGGTCATGCTGGAGGATGTTGCAGGCAGCAGAACGTTCTCTACGGCGTCTCCAGACTCTATCACGTCTGTCACATGTGCTCAGTGTGAACCTGCTTTCATCTGTGAAGAGCACAGGGCGCCAGTGGCGAATTTGCCAATCTTGGTGTTCTCTGGCAAATGCCAAACATCCTGCACGGTGTTGGGCTGTAAGCACAACCCCCATCTCTGGACGTCGGGCCCTCATACCACCCTCATGGAGTCTGTTTCTGACCGTTTGAGCAGACACATGCACATTTTGCAGGGCTCTGGCAGTGCTCCTCCTGCTCCTCCTTGCACAAAGGCGGAAGTAGCGGTCCTGCTGCTGGGTTGTTGCCCTCCTCCGGCCTCCTCCACGTCTCCTGATGTACTGTCCTGTCTCCTGGTAGCGCCTCCATGCTCTGGACACTACGCGAACAGACACAGCAAACCTTCTTGTCACAGCTCACATTGATGTGCCATCCTGGATGAGCTGCACTACCTGAGCCACTTGTGTGGGTTATAGACTCATGTAGCCAGCATTTAAGTGACCAAAACATCAGCCAGGAAGCATAGGAACTGAGAAGTGGTCTGTGGTCACCACCTGCAGAACCACTGCTTTATTGGAGGTGTCTTGCTAATTGCCTATAATTTCCACCTGTTGTCTCTTCCATTTTCACAACAGCATGTGAAATTTATTGTCAATCAGTGTTGCTTCCTAAAATGGACAGTTTGATTTCACAGAAGTGTGATTGACTTGGAGTTACATTGTGTTAAGTGTTCCCTTTGTTTTTTTGAGCTGTGTGTATATACACACACACACACACACCTGGCTCATTGTTCCATCAGTGACTGCACACGGATGGCATGCTTTCGCCTTCAGACAAGTAAACAGACTGTTCGCAGTCATGCCACTTCCTGTCTGTGGTTCACATGCAGTAGCCACACAAAATGGGCACAGTGCTGCCACGTACTGGTCAACAAAATAACTATGTATATTGCAGCTAGATTTGAGTGGGTGGTGGTAGCATCAAACAATTGGATTTAATACTTTCTTGGGCACTGCCTTGCAATACAAACAATTGTGTTTCCATCAAAACCATCTACCAAGTATGAATACCATCCAACACGGGACACGTGCTGCTCAACAGGTACAGCAAAGGGTCGGGCGAAATCTCACAAGCTGTTGCTATGGATTGCCCTTAGACCCGGCTTATTAATAAATTAAATGATTAATGAAGTTGTCTAAGGGATGCGAAAACAACTGCCCCATGCTACTTCAGTTGACTGAGAACTCCCCTCTTTTAGTCCTACATGACTGTGAAACATATCCCTTTTCCCCTGCACTGTTCAAGGAACAAGCACATCATGATAGATTTGGGGACTGGTAACAACAACAAGATCAACTGGACGATGGAGGACAAGCAGGAGATGATTGACATTGTTGAGACCGTTTACCGAGGGGCAAGAAAAGGACGAGGTCTGGTCGTATCTCCTAAGGACTACTCCACAAAATACAGATACTGATTGGTTCTTCCCTTTCCATTGCTTTGTGTGAAGCCCAATGGGAGCAAATCTGTCCTTTCATTGTGTGACTTTCTAGACAGCTGGACTACAAAAAGGCTCAGATGGAGGTGTCCTGCTTTCTATTTTATTTTTTTATAAATCATGTTACAGCCATGTCATATTTTTTCAACAACAGTTATGAAAACCACCATTTAGTTATTTGATTTAATAAATGTCATGTTCATATTTGATGTTATCACTTCATAGGCCAGTTTCCTAGAATAAGGCTAGTCCTTTATTAAAAATAATTATCAATGAAAAATCTCCATTGAATGTGTTTTTTTTTCTTTCAAGACAGGGCATCACCCACCACCCCTCTGAGCTGCAGGCAGTTTGCATGTTTAAAACATACTTAATTTTTGTAGAACTGGATGTTTTACCTGATATTGAGGCATTGCTTAGTAGCCATGCCAAAATCCGACCATTGGAATTATTTTATAAAGGCTTACTCATTGAAACCAGCATTTCTCTCCTGTTTTGTTTTTCATGTTAACTTTATTTCGTTGTCCACAAACTAAAACCACAATCCTAGTCATATTAGCAACCCTTATCCTAGTTGTTGCATCTTCATATTTCCCCTTTCTAAATTTCTAACAGGGATTGTCATCTGTCACATACCACTTGCATCAGGTTCGCTTTTAGAATGGTGTTTTCCCGCAAATTGCGTTTTGGCAAATGTGAAATGATTGTGCTGCGTAATTACAGTAGCTGTATGCTCATTAATATAGCCTATTGGCTGTGAGACGATAGGCTTCCTATTGTTGCTAGGCCTGTGACAGTCATAGAATTTTGGATAATGGTAATTGGCCAGCCAAATGACCACGGTCACCGTAATAACCGTTTGAATAACAAAACAATATATTGATGTACATTTTCTCCTCCCCGCCGCTCCTGACTGCATGTGCTGCCAATAAACTATAATGAATATAACTGCCATCCGCAATCAAATCAAATTTTATTTGTCACATACACATGGTTAGCAGATGTTAATGCGAGTGTAGCGAAATGCTTGTGCTTCTAGTTCCGACAATGCAGTAATAACCAACAAGTAATCTAACTAACAATTCCAAAGCTACTGTCTTACACTTGTGTGTATAAGGGGATAAAGTATATGTACATAAAGATATATGAATGAGTGATGGTACAGAGCAGCATAGGCAAGATACAGTAGATGGTATCGAGTACAGTATATACATATGAGATGAGTGTAAACAAAGTGCATAGTTAAAGTGGCTAGTGATACATGTATTACATAAAGATGCAGTAGATGATATAGAGTACAGTATATACCTATACCCTACATTATTCATCTCATATGTATGTAAACATTGTATTAGGTAGCATTGTTTAAAGTGGCTAGTGATATATTTTACATTTCCCATCAATTCCCATTATTAAAGTGGCTGGAGTTGAGTCAGTGTGTTGGCAGCAGCCACTCAATGTTAGTGGTTGCTGTTTAACAGTCGTCTGGCCTTGAGATAGAAGCTGTTTTTCAGTCTCTCGGTCCCAGCTTTGATGCACCTGTACTGACCTCACCTTCTGGATGATAGCGGGGTGAACAGGCAGTGGCTCGGGTGGTTGTTGTCCTTGATGATCTTTATGGCCTTCCTGTAACATCGGGTGGTGTAGGTGTCCTGGAGGGCAGGTAGTTTGCCCCCGGTGATGCGTTGTGCAGACCTCACTACCCTCTTGAGAGCCTTACGGTTGTGGGCGGAGCAGTTGCCGTACCAGGTCGGTGATACAGCCCGCCAGGATGCTCTCGATTGTGCATCTGTAGATGTTTGTGAGTGCTTTTGGTGACAAGCCGAATTTCTTCAGCCTCCTGAGGTTGAAGAGGCGCTGCTGCGCCTTCTTCACGATGCTGTCTGTGTGGGCTGACCAATTCCGTTTGTCTGTGATGTGTATGCCGAGGAACTTAACTTACTACCCTCTCCACTACTGTTCCATCTGCAGGCCCAGACGGCATCCCCAGACGGCATCCCCAGCCTTCTGGTCTGCGCATGCTCTGAGGGCGCGGCTGGGGATGCATTCATGTCTATAGGCAGGTTTCCATTGACTCGGGTTTATTCAACAAAAGCAATGCTGCAGAAACAAAAATTGTTACGTGTAATGGGAACAGCCGATAAAGGATACAATTTCGTAAGATCGACAACAAAATGAATGTATGAGTTCGACAGGTGGATTCTTCTGTCGCACTTTCCTTATTGTGACAAATTATGATGGAAACCAGTTTTTTTTTTTTTTAGAATAAATGATTGCAGGATAATGTTGAAGGTACGCGAGGCACTTAATGTCATGGCCCCAGTTGCATTTGCAAACACTTTTTCTGTACGAAATCCATAACTTATGTTAACAGGGTGACTATATAACCAGATGGAAGTAAAAACATGACATGGGCATAAATAAATCAAATGTATGGTTACAGTCCTTAGATTGTATTGAATCGGATCCAATGATTTACCTCCCGTGGGGTGCCGCCATGTCCATTCTAAATGCCTACTGCTTGTGAAGTTATTTTTTTTTTTTTTCAATATAAAAATGTTTATTTGGAGTTCAAGAATGCCTGAATTGCTTCACCTTGCTTTTCTGCTTGAGTGGATGCAATTTTCACTATCCAATTATTTCAGATCTACAGGAGTGCAGATTTCACCGTGGCGATTTGTTCGAACGTGATAATTATGGCAAATTGGCATATGAATTGATTCTGGCTTTCACTGGATACCGGAGACATGAAACAGATACTGTATGTGGGAGGGCATTCAGACTAGCTAATTTATTAATGCAGAATTTGCCTAATAGGGTATTTTAAAAAAAATGGACACTTAGGTTTTTGCAACAACGTTTTATTTGTTGGTGTGATATCATTGAGTCCAGCTGTTTTTATCGACACAAGATTGTTCAATGGAAACTCACCGCAGTAGACAATTGTATCTTTTCTATGCTAACATCTAAAATGTCGACAGATCACTGGAAAAATTCATTGAAACTTAGCTAGTGATGGCATAATGGTTGGACTAGCAGCCATTGCACGAAGTAAAAGCAGGAAGTGTATCCATCTGATTTATTTTAACTCCACTGACAGTTCAAAAAATACATTCCATTCCATGAGGCACATCAGTTAACATAATTTGAATCAACATTTTACACTACAATGGAAATTATTGCATCACAAAACCAAGTAGCCATTGCGAGGGTACCCAAGAGTTTACCAGTCGAATTGCCACACAACTGCCCTGCTGTCCCGTCTTAAATCAGCTGTTGGTTCCAACAATTATTATTTTATTTTTTTACGGTTACAATGATTTGATTTTGATTGTCTTTATTCATAACCGTTGGTTACACAGTTATACGGTAATTGTGCCAGCCCTAATTGTTGCACTCAATTAAGCTCTAAATGAAATGTTGCATGAATAGTATTTATAGAGTTCATACGGTCAAGAAAATCATTGTTTTCCAGACCTGGAAAAGTAATGGCGGATGCTCAATCATAGTGTCGAGGTGCAACCTAAAAATGTTAGAAGTCATTGGAAAGGAAAAGGCGCAACTCTCTCTACATTAAACATGTGTTTTATTAAGCCAGTTTAAAAGATTGATGTTTCTGCCTTCAATACCCTTCTTCCGAATAATTTCATTAAAGGACACCTGTGCTTCACTATGGAACTTGATGAGGGAGGACTAGACTTCCTGGATGTATGCATCACCAAAACAGGTACCTTCCTCTCATCTGATCTATTCAGAAAGAACACTGACAGAAACAATTTCCTCCACACTCAGAACTGATGTTCCTAGAGCACAACTACTGAGTAAGTCCACAAGCCATAGAGATAGACATTCCATCCAACTGGTCACTACCTACACTCTATAAAGTCCAGAACTACTAGGCATCACAAAAAAACATTGGCATATTTTACACTCAAATTCAGCACTATCTAGTTCATTTCAACAGCCTCCTGCGGCCACTTACCATAGAGCTAAAGACAAAGCTGGCTGATCCGCCGCCAGCCAAAGCGCAAACAAAACCAGTCTCCTCGTTATTCCCCCTGGCAACTACATGTGGCAATTGTATGCAATGCCAGTACACCAAACGTATAAAAGTTTCTCGTACCCCAGATTGGGTCGAGGCATAAAAAACAAAAGTACCATCAATTTCAATTCTCGCAATGTGATCTATGCGATTCGTTGCCCGTGTGAGCAATCGAAGTGTCGGCCATTCGATGTGCTGACCACAACAGCCCAGCAGCCCTCCATTTCAAAGACCGAGGACACTTGCTTTGTGAGTTATTTTATTTTGGAAAGTCACAGAAAGACGTTCTGGATCCATTTCTTAGATATTTTAGTTCCCAGAGGTTTTAACCTAGAGAAGGACTACAGTATGCTTTTGTGAAGGGCCCCATCTGTTTGTTGTTCCCGTGCCACACATGGAGGAAGCTAACTCAGGTCTAACTGGTTTAGTTAGTGCATATTTGCCTAATCTTTTGATATTTGTTGCTATCTCTAGTTTTGCTTAGCACTGTTTATTTTTTCAATACCCAACATATTCAATGTGTATTATATAGTAATGGTTGTATGTCAATTACACCTTCTGTATTTGAAAAAAGCTTGCCCAGTTTTCAAATGGCTTTTTACTGGTTCCACTTCTGTATTTCATCACTAGGTGGCGACATTGACCATAGTACACCACAACCTGAGTACCAACGTGTATGGTCTATCACATCGTCTCTCAGCACCACCAGCTGAAGAGTTTTCTCCCTCATTGTCTTCCGCATGCCCATTCCCTCTGATTATTCTGAAGGCCGAAACGTCAATGTTTTTAAACTTGCTTAATAAAACTAAGAATGTTAAATGGTGAGCGAACATTGTGCCCTTTCCAATGATAATTTCTGTTAATGCAATTTATTGAGAAAGTTATTTATTTTGATCAAATAATCAGCATATCATCCAGGATCGGTATGACACTTAGTGTTTGCAAGCATCACCTGCGTGTGTGCGAGATGAATGGGCCGTCGCTCAAGGAGAGAGAGACAGTCGGACGTGGCAGGTAGGCCTTGTTTATACAATATGAAAGAGAATAGACTAACTAGGTAGCCAATTCAAAACATATATTGTACCCTCTAGTTTGTTTAGCGATTGATAGCATGAATTCATGTTTTCGCCATGACCCAAAAAACGTTCCACCGATACTAGCGAATAAGGCCATACAAATTTGATTAAATGAATCATATGAATCTTTCAAAAAAGGTGCAACTATTCTTTTGACGAAACGAATGATTCACTTTGCCATTATTTTAGTTGGGATCCAGATCAATCGTGGAGAATCGAATCATTAACATTTTAATTTGAGGAAAAACGATTAGATGTAGCCTTTTGGATAATGTGGCTTCAGCACTTGATTTGTAGATACCTCCAATTTATTTGGGCATTCAATGTATGGGACATTGCTACTCAATAGATGTTAGTCAGGCTCCAAAGTAAACACTTCTAAGGTAGCTAAAATAAATTATTGAAAAAGGAGAGCCGCGCACTAGGAGCGCAGATGCAATTTTAACGTTTTGACAGCCAAACTGTCTTCATCAGGGTACATCAGGATAAATATGACTAAACTAGAAAAGGTACATTTCCCGAAGAAATAGTAACATTCACCTTTTCTTTCCTCGCCCTTGTTATGTTGCGTTTTGTTTCTTTCTTTTGTCGAGTCATTTTGTGAAATATTATTTTTGGGGGAAAAAAATCCCCTGGTGTTTTTAACTTGATTTTAATATGCTAATTTCTTTCTGGATGTATTTATTTCTGTTCTTTTTTCACCTTCTTCCTGTGTCACTTGATTGTCAGTTTTCGTGTGTACTATACCTGTTGGGTTTAGTCCTTGCGAAACAAAACATTTATTTATACTTGAAGGTTTGAGCCTACTAATGCGTTGTTGCTGAATTGTGCAGAATCATTTATTTCTTATGAATGAATATTTCCCTGCTGTAATTTATGTTTAAGAGAATTATCTGTGAGTTAGGTGGTCTCTAACCAAAGTGTGCTATTGTAAAAGAGACTGATGCATACTTATTTGTATCTGTTTAGCCAGCTAGCGGTATGTTATGCACCGTCTGTTCGTTTTGTCGCTTTTTTAGTGACGTAATGCGCAAGCGTAAACAACAGAAGTGGTTTTTATGTCGTTAATCTTTTCACACAACGGAACAAAGAGAGTACAGTCTGAATAGACCCAAGCTAACAGTTTGGCTTAGTTAAGGCTTTGGCGCTAAATATAATTTCGTACGGTAAGCGTATATATATTTATATATATATATTTTTAATATATTTATTTATATATATATTAAAAAAATATATATATACGCTTACCGTACGAAATTATATTTAGCGCCAAAGCCTTAACTAAGCCAACTATATATTTATATTATATATATATATTTATATAAATATATAATATTTATATTATATATGTGTGTGTGTGTAACGACCCTGGGTTTATAAGCGCGGAAATCGACTTTGCAGCACGAGCATGCTTTTGCGGCACTTTCGATAGCGCGCTGGACTTCAGGCTAGAAGGTCGAGGGTTCGAGACCTGCTTCCTGCTGTTTCATTACAAAATATGAGTCCATTCATCCATGATTTATCACAACCGGCCGCGATTGGGAGTCCCATAGGCGGCGCAAAATTGGCCCAGCGTCGTCCGGGTTTGGCCGGCGTAAGCAGTCATTGTAAATAAGAATGTGTTATTTATTGACTTGCCTAGTTAAATAAAAAAAATGCAACTCTCACTTTCTAGCAGATACCAAGACAGGCATGCTAGCTAGTTAAGCCATGTTTCTAGCTAGCCAGGCTTCTAATACTTTTTAATTATCAATATCTTAGTTAATATCTAAAGAAAGTGGTCTTCTGTTAGCGGCATTTGTTACTTTTTGTTGAGAACAACGGTGTACACAGTATATGTAGCTTACTTTAGTAAACATTGTTGACAAGATCCAGCCCAGATATCAAGTATTTCGCTATAACGTTAGCTAGCTAACTAACCAAACGTGTTACTTCCCAACATTACTCTCCCAGGATACATGTTAACACTGCAGCATCAAGATGTCGTACATGCTGCCGCATCTCCACAACGGCTGGCAGGTCGACCAAGCCATTCTATCCGAGGAGGACAGAGTCCTGGTTATTAGGTTTGGCCACGATTGGGACCCAACATGTATGAAAATGGACGAGGTGTTGTACAGCGTAGCTGAAAAGGTAATATGCATTTTACTGTACCATTGTTGATGTTTGGATTTCACATTTGTGAAGACATTTAACTGAACGTTGCTATTTTTACTGTACAAACATCACTATTCTTCCCTACAGGTGAAAAACTTTGCAGTCATCTATTTGGTGGACATCACAGCGGTGCCGGACTTCAACAAGATGTACGAGTTGTATGATCCTTGCACCGTCATGTTACTCTTCAGGTGAGTTTCACGTTGTCATCAGGCTGCACCTCCATTTCAAACCAATCTCTAGATTTGATGCAAACATTTACCAGGTTCCAAAAATGGGTTTAGTAAACACAGACCCTGTTGGCGGTGACCGGGAGACCAATGAGGCGGCGCACAATTGGGTTAGGAGGGTTTGGCTGGCTGGGATTTCTTTGTCTCGTATATGCACTGTCATTGCTCTGCTGTGTGCATCCTGTTAGCTGTCACTCAAATGACGAGAGACTGAAGCTCATTGGCTAGAACTCAAATTGCTAGGGGGCTGGCCCACGTGGGGTAAAATGTAGGTGGAAATGGCACAGCACAACGTTGCTTTCAAACTAGGGATTTCGTAGCTAATTGAGGTAAAAACAGTCATTCTGCTCCTAGATTATACAGTATGGAAAAAGTACAAAAACATATCCACTCACTACTGTAAGTCACTCAGGATGAAAGTGTCTGCTAAATTATTAAAATGTAAAAATCTATTGCATGTATGAGCTACACATTGACACATCCAACCCAAATTGTGAGGTTTAAAAAATACTAGTCGCCCAGGTTCCTGATCATGTCTTTAATACAACCAGCTCCAAGCTGCTTCAGTGGACAGCCTGCTCCCATCTTTGCTGCCCTCTTTTTGTGAAAACTGAAATATTCTTTCTATACTCTTCCAGGAACAAGCACATCATGATAGATCTGGGGACTGGTAACAACAACAAGATCAACTGGACCATGGAGGACAAGCAGGAGATGATTGACATTGTTGAGACCGTTTACCGAGGGGCGAGAAAAGGACGAGGTCTGGTCGTATCTCCTAAGGACTACTCCACAAAATACAGATACTGATTGGTTCTTCCCTTTCCATTGCTTTGTGTGAAGCCCAATGGGAGCAAATCTGTCCTTTCATTATGAGACTTTCTAGACAGCTGGACTACAAAAAGGCTCCGATCGAGGTGTCCTGCTCTCTTTTATGTTATAGCCAAGTCATCTTTTTTCAACAGCAGTTATAAAAAACATAATTTGGTGTCTTTGATTTAATAAATGTTATGCTCATATTTTATATTGCCATTTAGTTATCACTTCACAGCCTGTATTCTTGGATCCAGATTGATTATTAAGTCAAGGACTAGCTTCTTTCTCAATAAGGAATCTCCATTGAAAGTGTTGAAATTGGCCCATATGTTTAATCTGTATGTATATGTGACTTGTTTCTTCTCAAATGCTATGGGTAGTGCTGCGATGACAGGAAAGACTTGGAATTCTTCAACCCGATCGTATTGTTTATGAACAGTTGAATAAACATAGTTTTTTCTATAATACAACACAATGTATTGTGTTTACATGGTAAAATCCCCCACAATGAGAAAGCAAATGCCATAGGCTGTTACATAACAATAGATCAGTAATAACCTGCCTATGTGTGGCCTTTTGTCATGCCACATCTGTCTTTAGTGGAACCTCAGAAATCAAGTGAAGTTAGCTGATCTGATGTGTGTTAACCTGATGGCTTGGTCACTTAGGAGTCTGCTGCTCATCCATACCAGCCTGGGTCATGAGGTCGGCAACATTCTTCTCCAGGTCATCAATTCGAGTCCCCATGTCATCCAGTGGGTTGGTTAAGGGCAGTCTTGCAATATATGTAGTTATTATTATACACTGTGTCTAGGTTGTACATTAAACATTTATTTATAGAGAAAATAAATTAAATTCATATTTTATTCTCAAATCCACTAGATTAGGCCTTTCATATAAAGCCCTTTCTTAATCTGATTAAAAAAATAGCTGCAATTTTGAGATTTGGTCTTGCTTGAATTCGTGATTTCTGTTTATAAGCTCAACTGGTAGCTATTAGATACCATTATTCAATAGCAGCTAGTCATTCAATAAGACGGTTGCTAGTAGTAAGGTGTGATAAAGGATATTTTTTGAAACAATCTGGTCAGACATGCTCTGAAATTTACTGTGAAGATTCTGCATAGTCGCTTCCATCTGTGGGAGAGACAACACAAACGATTATTTCTCAGATACCAATGTGACCATCGGCGTAAGAAAAAAGCTATACAGAAAATAAACGTACAATTTCTGTCAATTCTTTTGCAGCTTTTGAATTGGATTCCGTCATCCTGATTCAGCTGTCGTTTCAAAATCAATGGGATTTGTCTTTGAAGCTGTGCGTCCCTGACGCTGCGGGTCGTTCTTGGCAACAGTTTCAACTGAAATGCACAAGGGGGTGTGAAACAATACTTTCGGAGAACTTTACTAAAGAGTGTGTGTAGCCTCCATAAAAACTATAGTGTATACCTTTTTCATAAATCATTAAGTAGGCTAACAATCAGATGTTTTTAGACGAAAGACATATATAATTTAGAAACTTTAAGGCATTGTGTAATCCTAATAGGCGTGGTTAAATAGCACAGAATGGTAGTCAAACTTAAACTAAGTTTTATGAGAATGGACTACAGAACGGTAGGCTGAACTTACTGTTTCACGACATGCCTGCTACTGTTTGTATAGTTTAAAACTCCAATTAGTTTCTGTTGCTGACTTTTCCCGAGATGTTCTAGCTTTGAGCTGTAGGCGTTTCCCTCATTGACACCTAGTTAACCCATGATGCACCTATCTGTGTTGAACTGAGCTCAATGGGTATCAGATCTTTTGGGACTCTCCATGCCATTTCTTTATGTAAGAGACCATCCATTTGGAACGTTGTTTTCTGACAAACAGATTACAGTCATCACGATTATGTAACCTCGGCAAAATGTTTTAATCCGGACTCACTGCAATCATCCCTTATTCTCAGAATGTCAACTGTTCATCATGATAATGATGGAAGAAAATACAAATACAAAAACACATATATAGGCCTATGTTCAATGTCTCAAAATAGAACAAGTACAATAGGATATACATAAATACACTAAGTGGTTGATGCCCCCTTTAAACCTGATTATGTTTAGGACCATGCAGCCAAACTCAGATGTTGCCAAAGCAGGGAGCGACGATTTTGACGTAGAAGGAAGTGCTGCTCGAGCTTTCTGTTTGTGTGGCGGGGAGAGAGCAGTGGACGTAGGCTTTTTTGCACTTTCCGGTAAATTCACGCTCTTTCGATTTTTGCTGGAATGATATTTTTTCAGACAAACGGGATTTGTTTTGTAAATGACAATCATGTGACACACAGATTTATGCTGCTGTCCAGTTGTAACTACAAACCCATCCGGAAGACTGGGGATTTGAGTCGATTCCATTAGACTGGGGACAACTGGAAAGCAAATGTCGAGGGTTGACTATTTTATTTTTCTTTACAAATCGCGAAAAATTCAGTCAATTGAAACTGTTATTGAATAATATTGCATTAATTTGATTGGTCGACCGACGAGCGAGATTTATCTGGCGGACTGTTGATGTTCTCAATTGTAGCCTAACATTCAACTTGTTACATTGTACATCTCATATAGTTACAGTAGTATGAAACAGAGGCGCCGCAACTCGGGATTTCTGCTAAGGTAGAACCTCTGGAGTCTACTGTAAACAGTTCAATAGAACATCATTGATGGACATAGTTATTTCCGCTTTACATCCGGTTTGAAAGAAGGAACCTTTTTTTCTATGGCAGGAACACATAATTCTGTCCCCTTCATTGGTTATTGATCCAATAGTTGACTGTCAATAAGCATACGAAGGCACTGGTCTATTCACATTCTCTGAGTAGGCTGCACCACATTATTGAAAGGCAAGTGCAGCTCACTAGAACTTTGCGCAGCCCCTTTGGGACTTCCCATGATTTGCTGTGTGGCCTGGTAGACTAGATAACCGATAGAGAACATGGAAGATGAGATGTTTGAGCAGC